>NC_060195.1:57586992-57854492 GCF_021184085.1 Oncorhynchus gorbuscha | reverse complement strand
TTTAAGCTTCAACTGAAGCAAAACTCCTTTTCATAGGAAACGTCGAGTGAGTGGAAACACAGAGGGCTCTTTGACTTGTGACGCAATGCCTCCGAATTCCAAATCTACTCCTACCCACTATACTTCCCTCATCCCTGAGGAGCTGAAAGATATTGGATGAATGTAAACAATAGTGAAATATGAGATATCTTGTCCTATGTCTTATTCTTAATACCTATCAAATCTCATAAATGTAACGTTAGACAAGACCGTGTATAGGCTATGAAATAGGTGCTAGTGGTCGAATTGGAATTGGGTTTTCTACTCTACCGGGGACTATAACATATTTGACCACTAGGTGGTTCAATAGTTATTCAGAGACAGGTGAAGAAGGACGATCAGAAGCCTGCAGTACACACACTGTTTGCTATAATCCCACCGTAGATGTTGGAAAGATAGTTAATTCCCCATTTTGGGTTGTGGGACTCTGCATTTGGACAGGTAGGCCTACTTGGCAGTAATCTTGGTTTATAGTCTATCAGGACTCATTGGATGGGCTGCTGTAACTGGAAACCAGGGTTCTCCAAATGGCGGCCCGCGGACCAAATTTGGACTGGTTTGGTCTGGTTTTATTTGGCACCCCAAGTATTCTGAGCCACACTTTTAAAATTATTTTTCTATTTACAATTTTCATTGCTAGACATAAAATACTAAAAGCACCAGGAAATCATCTTCAATTGATTGTTCCAAGGTATTCCTACATGGCCCATTGACCATCCAGTTAAGAAAAAATTGACCTGAGGCTGAATCTAGTTGATGATCCCTGCTGTAAGCACTGGTAAGGAGAGACCTGGTTAGAAAACATTGGGAAAGAACATTGGGGGAGATTAGGAATGTATGAGGCCCTGATTTCATAGAGAATACATTAGGCCCCTTTGGCTCCTACCACCATGGAGTGAGAGTTCCAAAACAAACCCAGAGGACCCAATCAACTTCTAATTTCCTTCTATTGTCTTTCCCTGCAAGTGCTTGTTAGTGAAATGTGTGTTTGACCATTAAATGAGAAAGGGAGAGAGAGAGAAAGAGGGAGAGCTTTCATTTGCACAGCGGTTTCTGTCTTTCATTCAACTAAGACAGAATAAAAATGAGATGCAATGCAGGCTCTGCAAGACATGGTCTATCTAGGCTCATGGGTACTACAAACACAATGGGAGAAACTGAGCAGGAGATTATAGCTATTCAATCAGACCAAATAGAGAAGATAACATTTACAAACAGCACAACAAATATAAGAGCAACATTTCCAGTTTCTGTTCAATTTGGAGCAGTTGGATAGTTGTCACATATCAAAAGTAAATCAATTGCTTCATGACCGCAACAAGTGTGTAAGTTTGAGAGGAATTGATTCTTACTTTTACTTGCAGTATTCATGCATGACCACAGGGAGTCGCCATAATCATACCAATTAGTAAAGGTGTCCTTGTCTGAAAATGTATGTAAAACATTGACTACATGCAACAAGGGGTGACCAACCCTGTCCCATACAACTATAGAGTGAGAGTGAGCAGGTTTTTATTCCAGGCCAGTTTTGTCTCACCTGATTATAAGAGAACTGTGTGCATATAAATCATCTAGGGAAAGAGGGGATTGGGGGTCAGAAGACCCATGAGATTTTCTAGGCACCTGAGACCCTCTGAGGAGGGCACTCACACAAACATGCTGAGCCACAGACGCAAACATGCAACAGCTGAATACCTTCACTGATGAACATCTTTAGGATGCATTCATGGCTGCCCTTTTATGTAAGAAGTACAACATGGGTGAGATGATATACATGAACACAGTAAGACGTTTCATAACCCGCTTCATAACCCCACAACAGAGTGCTCTGCCCAGAGGCCCTATGACCTGTGGGTCACAGGCAGGTTGTCAGCAGAGCTGGGTCTGCTTGTCTAGACGGCTCCAAGTTCCACCCACATGCGTTGCTTTTACAGTTTTATAGATATACCACTCTCACCCCTGAGGCAACTGATTTCTTACAACTGAGACCAGTGATGTCTGACCAAGTTTAGTGCCCATGGCAGCCATTTAGCCTTGGCTAACAAGCTGACTCAGCTGCTTACATCATGCTGATCAGTACAAATGGTGTTGTTAAACAGCTTTCCCCACTTGAAACAATTCAGGTGAGCTTACTGAAACCAGACCAGCGTTCAAATACTATTTGAAATCATTTCAAATATTTTATCTGTGCTTGATTGAGTTTCCTCCGTGTAAGGGAACCAATATAATGTAAGCAAAATAGCAAACCCCGCCCATCTGGCAATCCAGATAGACTAAACAAGGATTTGAAAGACTCAAAATAGGATTTGAACCCAGGTCTGCTTTGAACACTGCAAGGACGTCATACTGCTGAGCAAAACCTTGATATACCTCATGTATTTGGTGTACTGGAACCAAAAGTGTAGAGTGTCATGATGCTATGTGAAATGATGCATGCAACTTTCAAGAAGATTTGTTTCATGTATCCTTGTAGGCATAGACAAGACACACAGAATACCAGGTATTCTTCTTCATCTCAGTGGGAGTCCTACTTGAACAAAATTATTTCACAAATATACAAAACGCTATTGTACCTATGATGTGGACATTTTACTGGGTATCCCATGACGTTCACATTTTTCACTTGTTTTAATGTGTTCAGTGAGCCAGTGATCTGATTACTGTTTGTTTTCTCCAGGCTATTATTGTTTTCATGTGTATCCATTACAAACTGGGTTCTTCAATGAGGGTTATTGTTTTTAGCTGAGTAGGTGGGACAGTGAGTGATGCTACCCCCCCCCCCCCCCCCCCAATGAATCATGATAACCCACGAACATTACACAGCCCATGGCAATAACTTCTTCAGATACCCTTCACGTTGAGAGCCCGCATTCTACATTTGTACTTGAAACGAGAGCCGCATCACACCCACAGAGCTAAACGCAATAGTTGGATCCAAACCGTCGGAGCACTCCAGAGGCACCCAACGCTCTCAAGGTACTCACATAGCCTACCCCAAAATGGTTTTCCATCCGAGTTCGGCCGGTAATGCTTCAGGCAAAAGAGATGGCAAGCCCTCGCTAAGCAGCTCTCCTGTAAGGGCATGAAGAGGCTGTATATAAACAGAAAGCGGTGAAATGAAATGTGTCTGTATGGTACTTTACACGTTGCACTGAATACTAACAACTAGCTGTATCTTTTTCAATTAGGTGGTCGTACCCCATCCGAACACAAAATATAAGCTTGTTTTACTCCACTGTAAATGGAACCAAATACCATATAGCTTCAAAACATGGTTGAAACTATCATTGTGATATCATGGATGGTCAGTCCTTGCATCCATAGCTCTCTCTTTGAATTTGAGACTGGTTTGATTTCTTGGGCTCCGTCCCTCAGCTTTCTACCAAAAACACAGGTGGGGTGGCCACTTGATAATTGTTTCAATTAAGGATTTCAGCTTTAACACTGTTGGAAATTTGAGTAAAGAGACACAAATGGAATCGCAAGAAACATTGGCTTTTGGCAGGTGGGTGTCTGTGATTGGAATATCACCAACCTCTACAGGGAAAGGAGTGGACAGAATCAAGGTAACTTAAATATGGAGATTTTAGGTTCTGGACTCTCCCAGGTAGCTGTCGGGCAGACTCATGCCCGGTTGAAGATTCACAGAGCTGGGATGGATATCTCTACTCACAGCTGTTCAAAACTGGACCTACCTCATAGTGAACCAAATGAAAGCCTGAATGTCCACCCAGGGAAATCTATCCTTTTCTGTAAAGTGTGTATAATCCAATGACTGTCAGATCGCATTAAAGCACATTCCTGGATTCCCTTAAAGACACAGAACATATTGATAGTGCAGTACAGAAGTGAGAATTCTGACAAAAGTTGATTTGGAGATTGCATGTTATTGGCCTAAGCATGTTACAACTGTATCTGGTGTGCTGTTGCAGCGAGGATAAAGGGGATTCGCTTTGTTATTGACTTATGTCAAGTCTTCCTTTTACTCACAATTGATTTCTTTTTTTGGCAAACACATCAAATAGAGTGAGTCATGACTACATGGGGCATATTGAAATAAGCCGTACATTAATCCCTTTCGCTTTATAATAAAGATTCACATCCTGGAACTTGTATTAGCTAAGTAGCTCAGACATCTTTGCTAAGAGCCTTCCTTCCGTTCCTATTATCCAACATCAGCAGGTTTAAAGAAAGGGGGATGAGCTTTGCCATTTGAAGAGGATAAGACATTATAGGGGTATTGGGGATGAAGGTGTAGTGATATGTTTCTGGGTTTTGTAGGGCTCTAGTATTTTTGTCTGTGTGTGTTTGTGCGCCAAGTGCATGCGTGCAGTCGTGTATGTGTGTGTGTATGGTGTGTGTACAAGTGTCTGTGTTGCACCCTGTGCAGGTATCAAGAGAGGATGGCTTCAAGTCATTTCACAGGGCGTCTGTTAAGAACTCTGTTTCGGTGCCCAGGAATACCATTAACCATGTGTGTAACAAAAGAAACTTGCACATGGCTGCAGTTACCTGGCAACATGACAAGGTAACTGGACGTTAGAAAACCCAACAAAAGATTAGTTGATTTATTTTTTCTGTCCAGCGGCTTGTACCTTGAGTGCATCCCAATTGGCACCCTATTGCCCTAAATAGCGCACCTATCGGCCCTGTTCAAAAGTAGTGCACTAGACAGGGAATAAGGTGCCATTTGAGATGTAATCCATGACAAAGACACCCTCTCTTGATTCTTGCAAGGTTGAAAGTGTTTTACTCTGAATAATAGCAGTCTCCAAATAAATATAATTACTGTGAGAGGAGAAGAGAGGAGATTTCTTAGAAAATGAATGGTGGGAACTCTGGCTGCATTACTGTACACACAAATATGTCAGCAGTTGTCTAGAGGCAGTTTACGAACCAATGAAACTCTTTTAAAAGCTTCCTAGGTCATCATGTCATGTATTTCAACTGCAGGTTTCATCCATCTGTTATTGCTACGAATTAAATATGTAATTATCACACAGCTGAATCTACTGAAATGTCCAAACATACACATAATGTCGCCTAATGAATTCAATGAGTTGGTATTCATTAGTAGATTATTTGTAATACTGTATTTAGCTGGATATAGTTAGAGAACATTTCATAATTACTGAGTATGGTTCTATTTTAATTAAGCTCCTGATGGAATGAATATGGTGGACAGTTAGAAAGGAGGTAGGCAGGCAGGCACACACTACACATTTACCTTGAGTGTACAGCAGAGGGAGTGAGACTCCAGTTTGTTTACTGTTTCAGAGAATTGCATACAGTGGACAGGATGTACAAGCCTGGTCTCATAGACAAGACGTAACATAGTAAAAGTAAATCCGGGACTCTCAACATTGTATGGCATGTTACATTTCGTATGGTTACGTAAGACAGGTGGTTACGTAAGACAGAAATGAAATTAGGGTGGTTAGTCGGGGTGGATGGCTGGGCCGTATAACTTGGACTTATAGCAAACCAAAGGTTGTGAGTTCAAATCTCATCACAGACAACTTTAGCTAATTAGCAATTTTTCAGCTACTTATGACTTTTTAGCTACTTTGAAACTATTTAGCATGTTAGCTAACCCTTCCCCTAACTCTAACCCTTTAACCTAATTTCTAAACATAAACATAACCCTACCCTTAACCCTAACTCCTAACCCCTAGCCTAGCTAACATTAGCCACCCGGCTAAAATTCGTAACATGTCATACATTTTGCAAATATGTAACACATTATACATTTTGAAAATTCAAAACATATAATAGAAATTGTAATACGTAACATATCATACTAAATGGGTCATGGACATCCACAAATTAATAAATACCAAATGAAACGTAACATATCATACTAAATGTCAGATCGCGGATTCACGTACAGAATAATACGAAATGCTCTGAGACCAGGTTGGATATACAGAATGTCTTGCAAGAGCATCAAAATAACTCCTCTTTATTTGTCCGGCCTTGGAAAGCTAGAATACCTTTCAGCATGCATTGGTTTAGTTGACTGCCAGTACATTGTGTTCCAGCTTTTGGCTGTGTGTCTTGGTTACCATTACATACATTTGGTAGTCAATACACGTTGTGTCCATATTAGGACAGTGTCAGAGTCTCATTGGGCCTATTCACTTCAAGCTGAAACAAAGCTCTCTCCTGGTGGGTACAGAGGTCAACTCAAAGACCCGGTGATACCAAGATAGAGCTATTCTCACTCCCCCACACTGTCTGTCACAGCGACTACAGCCTCAGAGACACCCATAAATAAACCCACAATGGCTGATAGATGAGGCCAATGTGCTATCAGGAAAGGGCTAACATTAAATCATCTTAAGGCATGTGCTGCAAGAAATGTCTTCCCCCCCAATCCCTCTCCTCCACCCCTCTTCTCCCCTGAGCCCAGCTGCTACTCACTCTGTTCCCTGTCTTCTAATGAGTCTACAGGATAGATATTGCTTCTGTCACGGGGAAAACAAATGGAAGCCCGCTACAGTGTTCACTCTGAGTGCTGCTCGGTTCAAACATGCTGATCCAGGCGAAGTCACCAATCAATCTGCCGTAATGCTCTTTAAAGACTCACAGGAGAATGGAGAAACGGGATGAATGTACAGAATGGACCATTTTGGATGGAGCTGGTGGAGAAATATGTATGCTTTCATTGAGGAAAGGCCTGGTGATTCAAGGTTAATGTTGAGCGGAATCTCTGAGAAATCTGTACTGCAAACTGTACTGGATACTGAAAGCGCATGTATCACTTGCCTAAGAAATGACAGGGTAAGCTGGCATGGATCACTGTTTTCTTGTCTACAACTTTAAAGAATTGTCAGTTTTCCGTTGTGTCAAGCTCCTCCGTTCACTCTTGATTGGCAGCAACTAAATTACAAACCTCTCCTTTGAATTATGTCCGTGACCAAGCCAGATGTCTCTTTTAGCATGTATCCATTAAAAAAGCCACCAAAGACTTCAACAGTGTGACTTTTACAAGTATCATACAGTAGGCCCTATCCTAAAATTACCTCTCGCAAGTAACGCCTTACCCTGAGTGAAAAAGGATTTAAAGACATTTTCCTGGTACTTTAGATGACTTTTTAACCAGTAGTTCTGAAAGTAGCACCCACGAGCCAAAAGTGGTCCCAGAAAATTGCGTACTACACCACATACTTGCAGACATGTGCACCACGTCATTGCTCTCTCTCTCTCTCTCTCTCTCTCTCTCTCTCTCTCTCTCTCTCTCTCTCTCTCTCTCTCTCTCTCTCTCTCTCTCTCTCTCTCTCTCTCTCTCTCTGCTGTGTGTGCATGATATGCCTCTTGCTAGCTGTCACTCACATGGCGAGGGGCTTAAGCTCAATTGTTGAACTAATTACGAGGGGGCTGACCCACGTGGGGGGAAATGTAGGGCAGCACAGCTTTCAGAAATACAGTGGCTTTCAAACTAGGGATTTGGTGGTAAGACAATAATTCTGCTCATAGATTATGCATGTTTGAACTACACATTGACACATCCAGCCCAAAGCGGGAGATAAAAAAAAAAAAAACTTACTAGTCTCTAAAGTTCAGGAGCATGTCTTTAATCCTATATCCTTACTGGACAGCACAATGGATTCATCATTAACATGAGTTGAGAGAAGGCAGTATATCAGGGATAGTGACGGTTATATGGCAACCTTGGTTGAGACAAATGCAGAAACAGGAGGTAAAGCAGAAACCACAGTAATTTAAAGTTGCAATACTGAACTTTTTGGGTGACCTGACCCAATTCACATAGAAATGTGAATCTGTCATAGATCTGTCATTCTCATTGAAAGAAAGTCTAAGAAGCACTATATGTGCGCTATTTCTATGCTCCCTGTTCTGTTTTTGTGTCTTTTACATTCAGTTTTGTACACCAGCTTCCATCAGCTGAAAATACAATATTTTTGGTTATGGAAAATAAAAACATTAAAACATATACTTACTTCTCAAACGGAAATTAGGGGAACTATTATAATTTTTTCAACCAGGAAATGGTGGAGCAATTTCTGCATAGCTTTAACTAATAAAACACTGAAGCATCCTCTTCCCATTGAAATTAAGACAGCCAAACCATACTGTATAATTCAGTAAAGGTCCACTCTTTGGCTGTTTTTTTAGTGTGGAATGGATTCTTGAATAAGCCAGCATTGTATTGCTAAAGAGTAAGTCATTATTTTGATTATACAGTACATTTAGACCCAGGGACACATCCCTCTACCTTTAATCAGTCAAGTTGTGGCCATGCCTCCCACGTCACCAGGTATCCAAACACACAACCTCCACTATCTTGTCTTCTCCTCTCTCTGCCACAAAAATAAGTTATTGAGTGGGTATCACTTGAAAACATTGGGCAACACTCTCCTTCTCCAAATCCACAGAGCCCCCTCCCTCCCCCATGACAAAGACAATACTATAATGTTGGTACCAAACTTAAATAGTGTATCACTTCTACTAACAATGTTCACTGGTTTCCGTTGCTTTAATATCACATGGGACTACCCTTTTAAGTCAGATCAGTAAGCTATACTCCATTGGGTAGCTTCAGGCTTCGTTACGGCCCCTCTTCAAGATGATCTTATATAAGAGGATGTTATTTTTCAACAGAAGGCGCACCGTTAAGGTAGCATCTTTTGAAGTTTAAAGTCAACCTTAAAAGTTGTTCCAGTTATGTTCAAGTATACTGATACGATGCATGAACTAGGACATAACTTATGACATACTAGATAATATGCATTATACAGTAAGAGGAAAAATCCAGCAGCTTGTCTGTAAGTCAAAGAGAACCAGACCTGGGTTCAAATAGTTTTGGAAATGATTTCTGATATGGTCTTGATTGAGTTTACCTGGTGTAATGGAACCAATATAATAGTTGCAAAAGTGCTGACGTTGCCCATCTGGCACTCCAGGCAGACTAAAACGAGCACTGCAAATATTTGAAAAAAAACTCAAATAGTATTTGAACCCAGGTCTGAATAGAAGACAACACAGGAAAGATGAGTAAGTAGGCTAATACCCAGCTGAAGTGTGTCATTGAGTTCTTAAAACAGAAAGGCATCATCAAACACACACTGAAGAGAGGGATGTATTCCCCCAGTCACTGAGACAGTCCTTTGATGCAGAACCATCCCTCCTCCCTCTCACTCACTATGCTGTTGATGAATGAGCAGAAAGTGTGTCAGGAGGCCTGGAAAAAAAAAGATAAAGAGAAGAACATCAGATAGAATTTATTCAGAGGGGTTCTCTGTAGAACTAAATCTCAATTTCAGTGGCTGGAATTATACATTAGCATGAATGTTTTCCTGTGGATTTTGGGACTCTGAGCAGGACGTGTGGGGTCAGTAATCTGGAACTGTGGACCAAAGTGACCCTGACCATTTTAGATCGCATCCTTCACCCAATTGTGACAATGATTCCGGCATTACGTAACAATGGGGATTCAGTCATTACCATAACACTGAAAGAGTGGCTTGGCCCATAATGGATTTAGTGCAGGGACTGACAAATTCAGAACGGCATGATATAATATAATATCTGCATTGGCATCCCACAAACAAGAAACACCCCCAAATCAAATGAAATGGGAGAAACAAAGAAGACATACAGGAAAGATCATTTGAAGAAAAGCCTATCACAATAAAGCCAATGAGATGTACTAGGCTCTTCGGGGGACTCAAACACGTACCAAAACATACAACAGCCATATGAATGCACTCTTACCAATTTGGTTGAATTGGTGCAGCATGTTCAATGCCATCCCTTTGAAGTAGAAAAACACATGAGATGTGTCTCTGGTGTATTCTGTTTGTTTGACAATCAGGTGTTCGTGCAAGAGTCGTGCGGATGGTTTGAATGTTAAATGCCTTTGTACCATTCATTTCTGATCCACCGGGGTCTTGTCTACTATGAACATAAGAGTGTAGGTAGGATTTGGAATGGTGGTCTCTCTTTCAAGGAGAATATGGCGAAGGGCAAACTTTGGGGTAGATTCTGTAGATACAGAAGTAGATCTTTTTCTCCCGCAACGTGGGGTTTACTGACCTCTAGAGTGCTTTTTGTGACATTCCGGGACCAAACATTTCAGCCATCTATCACAATGTCTGTCATCCCTCCTAAGTGCCTATAAAAATGTACAAACTGGAAGGTCCCTAGATGAACGGAAACTGTAGTGTTGTTATTAGTTGTGACATGTCCTGACAAGAACTAAGACTGCTATTTCAGACACCACAACAAATATTGACCATATGGAGGTCGAAACCAGTGACATACACGAGCCGTCACATACGACATCGGAAATATAGGAAACCCTAAACTGTAACACCTCACGATAGAACAATTCGGTTCAGAGGCAACCCTGCATCAAATAACTGTACATATGAAGTGTAGACATTCTGATTTGTATTCTAATTCATGGCAAATGTATGTAATCTCAAGTTCAAAGTGTTTGCTGACACCAATGAATGGGTTTATGTGATAATGCAAGGACTTGCGAACACAGCTTCCTCTCATACTCTCAACGCAAATATGTTCTTACTCCCTTGGTGACAAGCCATGTACTGTCTTGCCAGATGAGGACTTCTCTCAGGCCAACAACATGTTTTTAGCTTTTCAAGCTTTATTGGAGAGTGATCCCTGTGGTTCAAACCATCTTTGCTGTTATCTGGTGCCCTGCAAGCTACTGGCTTTTTGCTTTCACAAAGATCTGTGTTTGATGCACTTGGATATTGTCACATTGATTGATGTAGGGCCAGGTACACTTTGGTGAGAGACTGTGAATTAGATAACAGAATGCAGCATAAGGCAGATTTTTGTCAATCTAGCAGATCACTGGATTAGAACAGGGTGTTCTGGTCAAGAGGAAAGGCTTTGAATGGTCAGGAAAAGTAAGCTGACTGTACACAAACATAGGAGCATTCTAGGAGGCGTTTCAACGTCTTGCAAGGGATACTGTTACTGTGAACTGCACCATTTCTTCAAGCCCCAAAGACATGTTCGTAATTGAGTTCAGTTCATTTGGCAGGCTTTGGAAACAGCAACCCAGCTGGTAATGGAATTTGGGTTGGCTCTTCTCGCGTTGGTGGGGTTATTTGCAAGGTATTGAGGTGGTATCACAAGGTCAAAGAGAGGTGAAGTCCAAGAAAAATATCTGCAATTAAAATGTTAAAAGGCAACTCAGATTGGCAGAAATGATTAGTGTTCTCATGAGTGGCAACAGCATTTTATTTTCGCATGGAAGTTGGAGAGAAGAGAAGGGAGGAGGGGAGAGTGTACCGTATGGGGAGAATGTGGAAATTAAACAAAGTAGTCATATCCCAGACTAAATGTGGGTGACTCAAAGAAAGTATACCTTGTTTCAAAAATACAGGAATATCATCCAGGTTTGGATGTGTTGATAATTATTTCATGAAACAAACTGGGTGGGGAAATTACCATACCTCTGCCTGCTCAAAGTGCTGAGTCCTGTTATTCTTAGATGATACGAATAATGGTATGTTACACAATGCAACTTTGGGATTGAGATCCATGGATCCCATTATGAAGTTTTAAGTAAGGAAGTATACAAATCTATCACCAGCAACCTTATTGAAGATGGGGGTGCCTGGGGATTGAACTGCCTACCGCAGCAGTTTGCCCTGCAATTATTCATATACACTATTGTTTTCTACCTGAGAGAACTGATAGGCCGCGAAGAAATTCATTTCCACAGTCTATATGTAGTCGCCAGATCCTCACGGTACCTTAGGGTTGATAAATATTGCATACTGTATATGATTAACTCTTGAAACCACTGCATATGAGGTATTATATGCCGATACTATGTAAAGTTGAATCACAACGTAGAGTGCTTGTGATTGGCTGTATTTTCTCGTGGGACTATTGCATTCAAGAATCATAATAGTAATGGATCAAATGAGATTGATCATTGGTGTAATAAAAGTGGGAAAAGTGGGAATTAGTTCCCAATGGTGCCTATTGGTTAGTCAATGCCTCCGTATCACCATTATTCCACAGCTGCCTCCGACACCTTTCTGACAGCTGTACACTCTAATGCTGGGTTGAGATCCCCTCCAGGAAATACAGAATAATTTCCCCTGGCATGTTACTACAACCAATTTATCAACCACCTATCCTACACAACATAGTCCCACTCTAATGTAAACCCACACCTTCACACCACTTGCCCCATAAGGGTACTGGTAATAATCAGAGTCATAACAGTTATGACTCCATCGTGTTATATTGTCTATACTGTATGAGTGATTTGTATTGGTCTCCTTAGATGTGCTGTTCTGTTGGCAGCAACCACAATGAGTAGGCTGCACTTTGGCATACAAAACCCTATTGGCTTTACTAGTAACAGTATGGTATGATAAATTCAGGAGGTGGAGCCAAATACTCAATGATTCATTGATGCCGTACTTACTATAACTTTCAAGGGAAAGGGTTGTTTTTAGCAATGGGTTGTTGATTTTGAGGCACTTTCTGACTAGTCTAATCCCCCGGGGCCATGCGGGTTAAGTGTGTTGTTGGTTCTGTGCCGCTGCATAAGGCTTCCCCCCAGGCAGGCTGACCTATAGTGTGGATGGTTCCTTACAGTATGTCTGGCAGGTCCAACTTCAGAGTAATGGAATACTTATACTGTAGGTCACGGCCCAGGGCCTGTGCTTTAACCTCTTACAGCTACCCCCTACTTTTTTCAATTTCCGCCTGAAGACATTCCCAAATCTAACTGCCTGTAGCTCAGGCCCAGGACCAAGGATATGCATATTCTTGGTTTCATTTGAAAGAAAAGTTTGTGTAAATGTGAATTGAATGTAGGAGAATATAACACAATATATTTGGTTTAGATAATACATTGAAAAAACCATACGTTTTTTCATTTTTATTGTTGTATCATCTTTAAAATGAACAAGACAAAACAAACATTCAGATAGGATGATGGGGACAATTTCAGTGAAAAACATAAGAGGGAAACTGTACTTGTGTAAAGTTTCAGAATGATAACTTCCAAAATGAGTGTGCTACATAACATTTATCATGAAGTCACCCAGGTGTCCCACACAAGTAGCCCAAATGTACCCAAGTGGCTAAATTGGTGAAGTTATACATTTAGAATGGAATAACTATATACAAAATACCAAAATGGTATTCTAACACACCCCTCAACAAATGGAGAAAAAATGAAAGATGAAATATATATATATATACATTTACAAAATATCACTTTCAATATTTAGAAGACCCTCAGTCTTCTACACAATATTGTGCTGCTGATGCCAGGTTCCATAGCAGTCTCTTTCTGCTGTAAAGCAGAGGGTCACCAAGCATGTGGTGTAGGTGATGAGGGACTTCATTTTGCAAAGAACACAGCGACGCCTCCATGCTGTGCCCTTTTGGCCCTGAGGCACATCCATGCCTGCAGAAATACATTTGGACAGATGAACACCACTTGTGGCAGGAGCTGGATGAACCAGCTTCAGTGGGGGATGGACACCTTGGCACTGGGGGCTCCCATTCGGAGTCAGTGTCACTGTGACAGAAAATGTTCAGTTAGAATAGTTTCACATATGAGCCCTGTATCAACAGTTATAATAAACATATATATATATATATATATATATATATATATATATATATATATATATATATATATATATATATATATATATATATAGGGTACAGGGAACATAAGGTTGAATATATTATTATAGACCTGCTAGATCTACTGTCTCATTTATATTATGACAGACCAGCTAGATCTACTGTCTATTTTATATTATGACATTTCAGCTAGATCTACTGTCTCTATTATATTATGACAGACCAGCTGTATCTACTGTCTCCATTTCACTTTGGCCATTGTTGTGGGCCTGCCCTCCCTTCAACAGCCTCCAATAGGCTATTTCATTTCACAAATCATATTTTATATTATTAATTTCAAACAACGGCATTAGCATGAGAAGAACTTACCAGTCCTCTCCATTCAAAAAATATTCCTCCATTTGGGAATCGCTAAATGAATCGTCCTTCCAACAATCTCTGTCTCACTTTCTTCTAAAATTGTGTGTACATCTGTATATCTAGACTTAGATTTAGCTTTCCCTGACTTTGTCGCCATACTGATTGATATATAAACAGCTGAAGATGCGCTTTACCAAAACAACGCTGTGCGTAACATGTGTGGCTCCTTCCGGTATGAATCTTCAATGGCGAATGACCCTCTTTACACCGGAGTTTACTACATGGGTTGGTCTTCCAACACATAACCATTACATATTGCCATTTACCCCAGCTCATTGGCTATCCACCCAGCTAGATTTCAAGACGATCGGTGGTCATTGGGTTAAAATACAGTCAATCAATGAAACAGCGGTCATATCATTGGTGTACAACGATGTCATTACTTGCTGTCTTCAAATCGTTTTTTTTTCAGTCAATATGTCCCGCGAAATTACCCATCAGGTTTGGTTTTGTTAAAAATAAACCATTTGATTGCAATGAAACCAAACATGACTGGAAAAGTCACGTTTCGTGTGTGTATTTACATTGAATGTGTTGTCGAAAATGGAATGAGACAGAATTCACGACACAAGCGGTTCACAAAATGTTTCATGTTAGGCTATAAAAATGGATTTTATCAAACAAAAGACCATTCATTGTGTAACAATGAGCATTGGGATTGCAAACAGAGGAAGATCTTCAACGGTAAACAATTTATTTTATTGCAGTTTGTGATTTTGTTACGCCTGTGCTGGTTGAAATATTATTTTTTTATGGGGCTCTATCCTCAGATAATCGTATTCTTTTGCAGTAAATCCTTTTTAAAATCTGACAACGCAGTTGGATTAGCAAGATTCTAGGCTTTCGAAACATGTGAGACACTTGTATTTTCATGAATGTTTAATATGACTATTTATGTAGCGATCACCGTATGTTGTCGAATGTCATCCCGCTAACGGGTTCGGTGCGCAAAGGTTAATCAAGCTAGATGGTGGAGAGGCAGAGTGTGAAGCATTTTTTGGACATGTACTACAGTATGAATACCCAATTTGTAGGAGGCACAGACCTACAGTCCATGATTGCCGTCGAAGATCATAATTGTACATAGCAAATTCAACTGGGACAGTGTTAAATGTAACACTTTCAGTGTACACATGAATCCCACTTATCCAGTGTTAAATGAACCCTTTGAGTATCGCAAAAGCAACACTTCCTTGAGAGTTAATATGTACACTGTGAGATTTAAAATGCAATTCTATTCAGTGTACATGGCTATGAACAAATATTTTGTGTATTTAAAGTCGCCGAAGGCACATCAGAACATCCAACATCCAACACACACAAATCCATTGATAAATACGGTTTTAATCACAATCCAGGAATACTGGTAATCATTTGTTTATCTTCACCGGACATATAAATCATAAACTATTGAGCTTTTTCTAGATTCAATCATTCAACAGAAATGCATTAGGAACAAGAAATGTTGCCTCTGACGTCTGTCCATTGCTCATCCTGTTGCTGCAGCGTATAACAGGTGTGCTACAGAAATCATTGATTTGAATGGATGCAAAACCAGATATTACTGTCGTACAATTGATATTATTTCATGAATAGAGCAACATTATAACCTAAAGAAATAAGGGAGAAAAACAAACACAGATATCTATACCTAAATACATTTATGGCAGAACAGAACATGTTGACATTCCATAATGGGCCAGACAACATTAGAAGCCAGCAATGATGAGTGCACTTAATGCATGAAACAGTGTCAGATTGAATGTGCCAATGTGACTGACCGGGATTCAAACCCAGGTCTCTTGCATGCCACAAGACTGTCTTAGCCCTCTGAGCTAAAGACTAGGCATTAGCTCTGAAGGGCTAACTCAAGTCTTTGCATCTCGGGAAAGATTACTCATCTTACACCAAGACCAAGATATTGTATTCATCTTTCACCAAGACCAAGATATTGTATTCATCTTTCACCAAGACCAAGATATTGTATTCATCTTTCACCAAGACCAAGATATTTTATTCATCTTGCACCAAGACCAAGATATTGTATTCATCTTTCACCAAGACCAAGATATTGTATTCATCTTTCACCAAGACCAAGATATTTCATCTTTCACCAAGACCAAGATATTTTATCTTTCACCAAGACCAAGATATTGTATTCATCTTTCACCAAGACCAAGATATTTTATTCATCTTTCACCAAGACCAAGATATTGTATTCATCTTTCACCAAGACCAAGATATTGTATTCATCTTTCACCAAGACCAAGATATTGTATTCATCTTTCACCAAGACCAAGATATTGTATTCATCTTTCACCAAGACCAAGATATTTTATTCATCTTGCACCAAGACCAAGAGAAATGACTCATCTTACACCAAGACCAAGAGATATTACCTATCTTACGCCAAGAACAAGGGATATTAGTCATCTTACACCAAGACCCAGCCAACACTGCCTCATCTACACAGTAGAAAAGGGACGGGAAACCACAGGGTCTGTAACTGTTTAAAGGCCAGCATGTGTAACCACACACACTCTGCCATTGTATCACTCAAACCCAAAACACACAACAAGCTTAATGATCAAGTAGCAAAGTGTATTTACATACCAGAGATACATGTCACTACTATAAGCAATTGGCTGCAAGTTGGTAATGGTAAAATACATGGGCGCACGATTTATTCTTTATGCGTATATAAATGTGTTATATTTTTGAAGACTGTCGTTGGGAATCCCAGCCATTGACCCCAGGATATGATTGGTTGTTCTGTAACCAACCAGAGACTGGCAGTTTATCACAATCCTCCTGAACTGTACTTGTAACCTGAGATACAGGTCTAAGATGATAGGGTTAAGGTTCTTTTCTTTTTTTTAATCGCCACTACTCATGCGATATAACATGCATAGAGAAACAAGAGACAGTGCCATCTAGGCATGTTCTCTCGCCCAGAGCAGCATGATATGGACAATGGCAATGTTTCACCAAATGCTAGCTACTCCCATGCCGTTGATTACATTTCCTCATGGGATGTGTTCGATGTTTGGTTACAATCTAATGACTATGGCTCGTTGTCCTTGCCCTGTAGAACAGAATTCATGCATCAGTTGTATACTGAGAGACTAATACATCATATGTGCTTCTTTGATAGCTGTGCAGAATAAGATTATAGAAATATAGAAATGGATGACGATGATATGCCGCTATCAGTGGTCGCAATGACCTTGATTTACAATGCGTTGTGTTGTATTATTTATATTGGCTGTGCATTTGATAGATAGTCTCTCATGGCATTCATTGCTTATAAAAAAAAAATATATGATCAACCCCATATGTTAATTCAATAGATGTTCAAGCATTTAAAGAGGACAAATGTCATCGGTATTTCACATTGTCTTATAAAACAGACAACTAATTAGACAACTCCAAATAAAAATGTGCACACTTACATCACATGTTATATACATTATATTTACAGTTGGAGGTCATTTCAGCAGTAAAGATCAGTCAAATGGTCCAAACCAAACAATCCCTCAACCCTGCCACTTCCGTGGAATGTTGTGAACAGAGGGAATCTATGGTCTACAATGCTAGCGCGCAAGAGAGGGAGTTAACATACTGTAGTTACAAAAATATCAGAATATTTCACAAAGACATGTTATACAGTATATAGTGCAAGGCCATTGGCAGGAGAGTTCAACAGCTACAGTATCAAAGGTGGAGCTGATTTAAAGGAATGCAGTCAATTTACTGAGTGAAATCCTGTCATGCATTCACAATATCAGGTGGATGTGAACCGTGACATATTCATAGAGTGCAGTGGTGGGTGTGTTTAGATTACCAATCAATATTCCAATTTCAAGACTGCTTGACAGGATTTTGAAAACTTAATGGACGCCAATTAGCAAAATCCAGAACCTGAGATATTATAACCCTCAACCCTAGACATTAATTTGCACTGGTGTTAAAATATTATAGTTCAGTATGTAATAATAATAATAATAATAGTAATAATAATAATAATAATGATGATAATAATAATAATAATAGCAATACTACTACTACTATTACTACTACTACTACTACTAATAATAATAATACACTGTACATAGACATACAGAAACAGGACCACTTCACTGTAAAATATGCAAATACTGTATGTGCACTTGAAAATGACATTATCTGACCAAGACAAAAAATATATACGTGATAAAGATGGCAAGCATCACAAAACATGAGAATATATTTTTTGCATTGATCCGCATTCATAACAAATAATATGTAAATAATGATAAAGTATACACCACAATTCATTGTGTATGTGCATAATACTTTACATAACATTTGTATTTTATTTGGGTTTGTTAAAAAAAAAATGTTATGGTTACCTTTTCTTTCTTGCAGATTGCACAAATTGAAATGGGTATAAAGGACATTATCAAACTGCAGAGAGGGCAAAAAGACTGGGAAGTATACAGTCCCAGTCCTACAGTATGGGTATTTATCTACATAGTGCTGTACAAAATTTGAAGAATTAGCAATCCCACCCCAATCCACAATTTGAGTACGACTGCAAATATAAAACCTTGAACAAAGGGGTGAATGCAGTTTGTCTGTGTTACATAGAGGCAGTCCTTTGTTTTTCCAAAACATTTCCTATCACGTAAAAAAAGAAGACAAAATGATGACGAAGGAGAACAAAAAAAAAAATGACAACACCATCTAACCCTAAAATCAGTCAATCAGTTGACATAATACATCCAGTAGATTAGATTAAAGAGGGAGAAAACGGAGGGGAAGATAATCCGCGACCACCTGTCGATGGCGTTTACGTCCGTCAGGTCAGGGATTTTGATTTTGAGCTGCGACGAGCGCCGCCGCAGTTTGTGCCTCTTGAGCTGGGCGTGCCTGTCGAGGCTATGGCGAGGACCCGAGGCCCGGCTCGCCTTCCTGCACTGGACGCCGGTACCTGTGCTGGTGTTGTCAAACCCCATGACAGAGGAGTTCCTGCTGTCCGCCAGGCTGGTGGTGACCTCATTTCCTGCCACCTCGTTGTGGATCTCCAGGGTGGTCAGCAGGATATTACCGTGGGATTCCGCCTGGAGATAGAAGTATATGATTGATGTATGATCTGGAGCTACAACAACATGATGGTCCTGCTCTGGACAGGTTCAAGGGTGAGATGAGAACCGGAAATATATTCATTATATACCCATTTAGGCCTGTGGTTCTCAATCTTGGTCCTGGGGACCCAAAGGGGTACACATTTATGTTTTTGCCCTAGCACTACACACCTGATTCAAATCATCAAAGCCCTTTGATGAGTTGATCATTTGAATCAGGTGTGTAGTGCTAGGGAAAAAATAATCATGTGCACCCCTTTGGGTTCCCAGGACCAGGATTGAGAACCACTGATTTAGACCAATGACATACATTGGAGAATCAAGATATGAGACTATGTAGGAATGAGGTCACTTTGAATGAACGTTTGAATGGACAACACAGCACAATATCCGTTTTCTAGCAACACTACGGAACATAGGGCTTGCAGGTTGCATTGGACATGCAAATGTCAAACCAGAAGTTGAAAAAAGGACAATGGCAACTTGGGTAACAAGTGACACGTACAGACTCATTAAATTTTCATGCGGACATGAAAAAAATATATATATATGTAATGTCAGTCAATTGTGACAAACAAGTCAGACAGATAGTGAAAAAAAAATGTGTCCGCTGGTCAAGACTCACCGACTGTGAGACACGGAGCGTTTTTGCTCTATTAGGCTGCTTAGTCAGCTTAAGAGATGACGTTTTACCTCCTTCCTGAGGAGACTAACCACAAGAAACACAACACCATATTTATAGAGTTTCTGATCTGCCGTCGTAAGAGTGTGCGGACTGCAAAGATAATGCCCGACAACTTCTCAACCTGAAACCCAAGAAACTTGGAAGAACTTTGAAGAAGTTAGAGCGTCTCGACAGAGATCTTCATGACGACTTACCCGATTGGTGTCATATTTGGCCGCCCTCTCGTTGTTGGCCCTCTCGGCTTTCTCTGCCAGCTTCTTCTGCATCTGTGGCCCACGGCCGAAGAAGATGTAGTTGACGAAGGCGTACTCCAGCAGGGCCAGGAAGACCATGACGAAGCAGCCCATCAGGTACATGTCAATGGCCTTGACGTAGGGGATCTTGGGGAGTGTCTCTCTCAGATGGGTGTTGATGGTGGTCATGGTGAGCACAGTGGTGATCCCTGGATTACAATTGACAGTTTAAGGCAGGGTTCCCCAACTGGCCCCCACAAGTTTTCTGATAATTTTTTTCAATTTTCATTGTTGGACATAAAGACTGTAAAAAAAAGTCAGGAAATCAGCTCCAAGTAATTTTAATTAAATCAATCTGTTCCCAAGTATCCCCATGCTTAATGGAGAGACACGTGATCCTATACAAATTTAAGCAAGGTTTGAAATAATTATGTTTTAGTCAAACATTATGTCTGTTTGAGATTCTTGTGGTCAATTTGCAGTCTACGAATTATTTGTAATTATGTTCCAACCAAACCACTTCCCAGAACAGAGGGGAATATTATTTGATAGAATTTTAGCCTCAGATTGCCTCGTTGTAGCCTGGTGCTCCAGTCTGTTTGTGCTTTTGCCAATTAACTCCTCCTCCAAAACATGCACGACGTGACAATGGTAGAAGAGTTGGCTACAGTATATAACGAATGGGACTTGGTCGTCTTGTTGTGCTCTGAGCCAAAATCAGAGATAATAACCTCCCCGAATAGAAATTCAAAAGTTAGTCCTCTACTTGCCCCTCGGACACCACCAACCTCAAATAACTCGTTGAATAATTGTGTACATTCAGCCTCCAGCTGTGAGTGACATTTTAACCGTGGAAGGAGTTGAATGTCTCATGTTAAATATACTACACATTTTGTCCTAAAGAAAGGCCCCTAAATGGAAACAATGCATTCTTTGCACATGCTTTGTCTGTTGTCCGTGCAGAAACACATATGTAGGAAAACTGACCTCAAATAAAATAGTAACATGTATTTTCTTTGACAAGAAATATAAACCATGTGTATCAGTAGCTAGTACTGTCATAAAGCCACACTGGAGGTAGTTAGAGTGTAGGATCAATCTGGCCCTTTCCTTGATTTATTGGAACATTAAAGGAGACAGTTAAGTATTACCGGTTTGCTGTGACAGTGTGTGTGTGTGTGTGTGTGTGTGTGTGTGTGTGTGTGTGTGTGTGTGTGTGTGTGTGTGTGTGTGTGTGTGTGTGTGTGTGTGTGTGTGTGTGTGTGTGTGTGTGTGTGTTTCTCTCTCTCTGAGGAACAGCAGCATTCTCCCCTTTTGCTTTTACTTATTGCAACGATCTCTGTGGTTTTGCTGATCGGCAGCCATGTTCTTTATCGGTGTTCCCTCGGTGGTTCTATTACTCTCTGTCCTTCACTGCACCCACCGACCTGACAATTTAATCATAGGGCCATGTGCCCGTGGGCCTCCCTTCTTTTTCATCAGGAGACCGGACTCTCTGGGGATAAATATATTTTTATGGAGCTTCTCTCTCTCTTTCTCTCTCTAGCCACTTTCAAAGGAAAAATGTCAGGCATTGTACATTTAAATAGTACCTCCCAAAAGGTGTGTAGGTATTATGCATTTAAATAGTACTTCCCAAAAGGTGTGTAGGTATTATGCATTTAAATAGTACTTCCCAAAAGGTGTGTAGGTATTATGCATTTAAATAGTACTTCCCAAAAGGTGTGTAGGTATTATGCATTTAAATAGTACTTCCCAAAAAGTGTGTAGGTATTATGCATTTAAATAGTACTTCCCAAAAGGTGTGTAGGTATTATGCATTTAAATAGTACTTCCCAAAAGGTGTGTAGGTATTATGCATTTAAATAGTACTTCCCAAAAGGTGTGTAGGTATTATGCATTTAAATAGTACTTCCCAAAAGGTGTGTAGGTATTATGCATTTAAATAGTACTGTGTAGGTATTATGCATTTAAATAGTACTTCCCAAAAGGTGTGTAGGTATTATGCATTTAAATAGTACTTCCCAAAAGGTGTGTAGGTATTATGCATTTAAATAGTATTTAAATAGTACTTCCCAAAAGGTGTGTAGGTATTATGCATTTAAATAGTACTTCCCAAAAGGTGTGTAGGTATTATGCATTTAAATAGTACTTCCCAAAAGGTGTGTAGGTATTATGCATTTAAATAGTACTTCCCAAAAGGTGTGTAGGTATTATGCATTTAAATAGTACTTCCCAAAAGGTGTGTAGGTATTATGCATTTAAATAGTATTATGCATTTAAATAGTACCCAAAAAGTGTGTAGGTATTATGCATTTAAATAGTACTTCCCAAAAGGTGTGTAGGTATTATGCATTTAAATAGTACTTCCCAAAAGGTGTGTAGGTATTATGCATTTAAATAGTACTTCCCAAAAGGTGTGTAGGTATTAAAAAGGTGTGCATTTAAATAGTACTTCCCAAAAGGTGTGTAGGTATTATGCATTTAAATAGTACTTCCCAAAAGGTGTGTAGGTATTATGCATTTAAATAGTACTTCCCAAAAGGTGTGTAGGTATTATGCATTTAAATAGTACTTCCCAAAAGGTGTGTAGGTATTATGCATTTAAATAGTACTTCCCAAAAGGTGTGTAGGTATTATGCATTTAAATAGTACTTCCCAAAAGGTGTGTAGGTATTATGCATTTAAATAGTACTTCCCAAAAGGTGTGTAGGTATTATGCATTTAAATAGTACTTCCCAAAAGGTGTGTAGGTATTATGCATTTAAATAGTACTTCCCCCAAAAGGTGTGTAGGTATTATGCATTTAAATAGTACTTCCCAAAAGTGTGTAGGTATTATGCATTTAAATAGTAAAAGGTGTGTAGGTATTATGCATTCCCAAAAGGTGTGTTTAAATAGGTATTATGCATTTAAATAGTACTTCCCAAAAGGTGTGTAGGTATTATGCATTTAAATAGTACTTCCCAAAAGGTGTGTAGGTATTATGCATTTAAAAGTACTTCCCAAAAGGTGTGTAGGTATTATGCATTTAAATAGTACTTCCCAAAAGGTGTGTAGGTATTATGCATTTAAATAGTACTTCCCAAAAGGTGTGTAGGTATTATGCATTTAAATAGTACTTCCCAAAAGGTGTGTAGGTATTATGCATTTAAATAGTACTTCCCAAAAGGTGTGTAGGTATTATGCATTTAAATAGTACTTCCCAAAAGGTGTGTAGGTATTATGCATTTAAATAGTACTTCCCAAAAGGTGTGTAGGTATTATGCATTTAAATAGTACTTCCCAAAAGGTGTGTAGGTATTATGCATTTAAATAGTACTTCCCAAAAAGTGTGTAGGTATTATGCATTTAAATAGTACTTCCCAAAAGGTGTGTAGGTATTATGCATTTAAATAGTACTTCCCAAAAGGTGTGTAGGTATTATGCATTTAAATAGTACTTCCCAAAAGGTGTGTAGGTATTATGCATTTAAATAGTACTTCCAAAAAGTGTATAGGTATTATGCATTTAAATAGTATACCTCCCAAAAAGTGTGTAGGTATTATGCATTTAAATAGTACTTCCCAAAAGGTGTGTAGGTATTATGCATTTAAATAGTACTTCCCAAAAGGTGTGTAGGTATTATGCATTTAAATAGTACTTCCCAAAAGGTGTGTAGGTGTTATGCATTTAAATAGTACTTCCCAAAAGGTGTATAGGTATTATGCATCTAAATAGTACTTCCCAAAAAGTGTGTAGGTATTATGCATTTAAATAGTACCTCCCAAAAATGAGAAAGTGGTAAGTACTCCACATCTGCTAACATACTGGTCTGCTACTGAACAATGAACTATTTGGGTTAGTCTACTGGTAATTACTGTGGTATAGAGCCTATACTGTGCTTTAGAGCCTACAGTATGTGATCCTGTATGGCTCAGTTGGTAGAGCATAGCGCTTGCACCGCCAGCGTTGTGGGTTAAATTCCCAAGACCATGTCAAATGTATGCACGCATGACTGTAAGTCACTTTGGTGCTAAGGACTGACCATAGATGATGCCAAAATGATAGTTGCAGCCATGTTGTTTGGCTATACAGTGTATGTTTACCATTCCATTGTTTACAAACTATGGCATAAAACAAGCTAATACATTGGTTTCTGATGGGGTATGACAGTTAAAACTCAGCTCATGAGGCATTTATAAGAATCAATGGGTATATATACATTGTATGTATGTATGTATGTATGTATGTATGTATGTATGTATGTATGTATGTATGTATGTATGTATGTATGTATGTATGTATGTATGTATGTATGTATGTATGTATGTATGTATGTATGTATGTATGTATGTATGTATGTATGTATGTATGTATGTATGTATGTATGTATGTATGTATGTATGTATGTGTATAGGTATATCACTCATTTAAAAGCTCAAAATGGATCCACCAATCCCAGACTGCTCCTTTAATGTCTATCTAATTGTATGTTTCAGACAGACTCCCTACTCTATTTCTGCTGCATAATCATCAGGAAGGAGCCACTAAAGCATCGTGCAAATGACTTCAGATCCTGTAGCACTCTGCTTGCTAACGGCATTATCGATAAATTATCCCCATCGTCTGTTCTCTGAAATTGGGGGGTTACGAGGTTATCAAGAAATGAGATTTGGTCCACACTTAAGTGTCTCTAAGGTGTCAGAAGATACTCTAGTCTAAAAGTGAGGAAGTATGACCGCAGAGCCTTAGCAACTCTAGAGGACATTTAACCAAAGGAATACAGTACTTTAAACAGCTCTGGTACTTTGAACAAACTTCCGGAGCGTTACATTGCTGAACACTGCATGTACAGGTCCAGGTTATTGTACCCTGCATTCCCTGCACCTTGCATCCTGTACACCACTGAACGCATGCAGAAGGTGAGCTACACTGAACACACTGCAGGTCCTGTGTGGCTCAGCTGGTACAGCACGATGCTTGCAACGCTCAGGGTTGTGGGTTCAATTCAATGAAAATGTATGCACTCATTACTTTAAAATTGCTCAGGATAAGAGAGGCTGCTAAAATGTACATACTGAACGGGGAGTTTTGTTTCTTTTGCTCAGAGTTATTGATTAAAGGTACTCCACGAGAGAGTGAAGAAAATGTGCTGGAACAAGATTAGGGCCAAGTGGGTCGTCTGGATTTGGAATTCACTGTAACAAGGCTCCCTAATCAATTTTACCTTCAAACAATTCAATTGTACTCCCACTGCATTGATATCTTGATTGCTGCTCTTACCGGCATGCAGCCTCCACAAAGCACCCTTCTGGGTGGCAAAGGAAATCCCATAATGATATATCACTGAGGGAGTTAATGTTCTTCTCTGGTGGACTCCTTATTAGCAAGCCACCGGATATTGCAGGCCTTTGCAAAGACCTCCCAATTCTCTGCTTTATGTTCATGAGAGAGTGCAGGGGAATCTGTCCATTCAGTAATACAGAGTAGACCATCAAAATAGAATTAGAGTATAATTATCTCATGGACTAGACTGTATGTGTGGCCCTACAAAAGGGTTCCAAATGCGTTCTTCGGTTGTCCCCTTTTTGGTTCCAGGTAGATGAACCCTTTTTGGTTCCAGGTAGAACCCTTTTGGGTTCCATGTAGAACCATCTGTGGAAAGGGTTCTACATGGAATGCAAAGGGGTTCTACCTGGAACCAAAAAGGGTTATTCAAAGGGTTATCCTGTGGGGACAGCCGAATAACCCTTTTTAGTTCTAGATAGCCCCTTGTCTTCTAAAACGGTATAACTAGTGGGATGTTGGGATCAGTCACAATGATAGGGAAACAGTATTCAGAGACTTGTTAATATTGTACAATGTGTAACATATGGTGCTTGTACACCTACCTAATGCCACTCTTGCAGCCGAGGCATCGTAATTGATCCAGAAGGAGACCCAGGACAAGATGGTGATCAGGATGGAGGGCATGTAGGTCTGCAGGATAAAGTAGCCAATGTTCCTCTTTAGCTTGAAGCTCAAAGACAGTCGTGGGTAGGCACCTATGAAAACAGGATGTTGAGAGGTTGAACAGAATGAGCGACTTCTTGGTTCGAGGAGCATTATGGAACACCTCGTGTTTTTGTTTTTGTTTCTATGGCAATGGCAGCATGGGTTGGATTTATCACCATGGAAACAAGCATCCTTGAACCATACTTCACAACAATTTGACACACGTTGGCGATGAATGCGAGGCAAATAATAAAATATTTCAATACTAACTGTGATGAAAGAAAATGTTGCACTTTCAATCGTCATATATTATTTGATAATTTATGCATGTATAAAAGTCTTGGAGATTGATATGTTAGGCATTTGGTAATGTATGTATTTATTTTCTGACCTGGCTCATGAAAAACACACTTTATGATTCATCACATATCTGTCGTCATAAATGACCATTTGAGTTGAATGTATAGTGCACATTCATCTCTGTATATAGCATTAAACCAGTGATGCATGACTCTGGTCCTCAAGGGTCGTAGCATCTGCTGGTTTTCGTCCATGTCTTGCCTTGTTAATCAAGAGACGAATTAACATCTGGGTATCCAAGTGTGTGGACTCCTCAGCCAATCAATGACACTTATTGATCCATTAAGAGCCAAGGACAAACGAGTATCAGAAGCAATGCAATACTCAAGGGTGTCAGTTGTACACCTCTAAGCGATAGGAGGAAGTCCTTCCACTGCTATTACGACAAGTTGACCTAAAAAAATATCCTCCAGACCACATATTACCGTGGCTATTTATGTAAGCATGGGATTTAAATCACGCTAACATAGATCATAACACTTCCATTTATTTGCACACAAAAATGCCTAAACAAACCAATCAAAACTCTCGGATCAGAAACTATCTGGATCCATGGATTGCTGTCCATGTACTGTATACGTGAGACGAGGCACATTCGTGGGGGTGCCACAGGGTTCAATTCTTGGACCGACTCTCTTCTCTGTATACATCAATGATGTCGCTCTTGCTGCTGGTGAGTCTCTGATCCACCTCTATGCAGACGACACCATTCTGTATACTTCTGGCCCTTCTTTGGACATTGTGATAACAACCCTCCAGGCAAGCTTCAATGCCATACAACCCCTCCTTCCATGGCCTCCAATTGCTCTTAAAATACAAGTAAATCTAAATGCTTGCTCTTCAACCGATCGCTGCCTGCACCTGCCCGCCTGTCTAACATCACTACTGTGGACAACTACAAATACCTAGGTGTCTGGTTAGACTGTAAACTCTCCTTCCAGACCCACAGCAAACATCTCCAATCCAAAGATAAATCTAGAATTGGCTTCCTATTTCGCAACAAAGCATCCTTCACTCATGCTGCCAAACATACCCTTGTAAAACTGACCATCCTACCAATCCTCGACTTCGGCGATGTCATTCACAAAATAGCCTCCAATACCCTACTCAACAAATTGGATGCAGTCTATCACAGTGCCATCCGTTTTGTCACCAAAGCCCCATATACTACCCACCATTGCGACCTGTACGCTCTCGTTGGCTTGCCCTCGCTTCATACTCGTCGCCAAACCCACTGGTCCATGTCATCTACAAGACCCTGCTCGCTGGTCACCATAGCATCACCCACCTGTATGTAGCACGTGCTCCAGCAGGTATATCTCTCTGGTCAGCCCCAAAACCAATTCTTTCTTTGGCTGCCTCTCCTTCCAGTTCTCTGCTGCCAATGACTGGAACAAACTACAAAAATCTCTGAAACTGGAAACACTTATCTCCCTCACTAGCTTTAAGCACCAGCTGTCAGAGCAGCTCACAGGTTACTGCACCTGTACATAGCCCACCTATAATTTAGCCCAAACAACTACCTCTTTCCCTGCTGTATTTATTTTATTTTATTTATTTATTTTGCTCCTTTGCACCCCATTATTTTAATTTCTACTTTGTACATTCTTCCACTGCAAATCTACCATTCCAGTGTTTTACTTGCTATATTGTATTTACTTTGCCACCGTGGCCTTTTTTTTGCCTTTACCTCCCTTATCTCACCTCATTTGCTCACATCGTATATAGACTTGTTTCTACTGTATTATTGACTGTATGTTTGTTTTACTCCATGTGTAACTCTGTGTCGTTGTATGTGTTGAACTGCTTTGCTTTATCTTGGCCAGGTCGCAATTTGAATATGAGAACTTTTTCTCAACTTGCCTACCTGGTTAAATAAAGGTGAAATATATATATATTTTTTTTTAATTGTCATGTTAGTCCCTTTAAGAATGGTAACATTATGCGAGAGATAGTGGGATGCGAAAGTAGGTGTTGAAAGAAGATTGGTGATACAGAGGATGTAGGTGTGCAACTAAGCGTTCACACTAGCTGTGTCTGGACGTTTGTCAGCAAGTGGGAGAGTACACCGTATGTTATGAGGAGGAGGAAGAGGGGGATGAGGAGGAGGAGAGGAGAGGACGGAATAGAGGAGGATGGTGATATGGTAACCACGACAACACCCATGACGACAACAACTTGTAAACTCTCATAATGTAAGGGTGTGATTGTCCAACAACGTTCTGACAACGTTCACCAGTTCAACAGAGATCCCCTTTATCCACTGCTAAAGTGAGAGGGGGAAAAAGCATGTGGAAACAACTCATCTGAAACAACCAATCTGAGTTGACCTTTGTATTTCATTTATTTACATTTTCGCACTTTCTCTATTCACACTCACACACCCTGACACTCCAACACACAATTCATAATTTGCTCACACATTTACAATGACTCTACACACCCACACACCCACTCACATACACGCTGAAACTGCTCCTGTTTATAATATATGCCTTACCCCTATACATATCTACCTCTACTACTCCAGTATCACTGCACATTGTAAATATGGTACTGGAACTGACTGACCCTGTATAAAATATGCTTACTTACTTTCTTGTGTTTTTCTTATTTTTCATTTCCTGTGTTGGGTTCAAGATAGGCATTTCACAAATAGGAATGATGATGGTGTCTAGGAATCGTTGACAGACATGTTCTCAACTTGGTTCTGGAGCTGTACATGACATTACACCTTGAAACTTGAAATCATTATGGCGATGTTTCCTTGTGAGCTTGGAGGGGAATAATTGATGCTCTGGACCTTATTTTCCACATGAATTTCTGATGCCCTGTTTCCCAGGCTGCTTCTCCATGGCTTCTCTCTTTTAAAAAGCTGAAGAAAACAGCTGGGTAATTGCCATCCTACCATCCTTCACTGCTCCTGTGTGAGTCTGTGTGAGTGAAGCCAGCAACAGCAGCACATGGAGGAAAGTTGGTCTTTAGCCAGGCTTGGGGAGGGAGACAGCCCTTTGAAGTATGATGTAGGGGTCCTCAGAGGAGCCAGGGAGAGGGGAGACAGAGGACCAGACTGAGGAGCCAGGGAGAGGGGAGACAGGGGGGCCCACTGAGGAACCTGGGAGAGGGGAGACAGGGGGGCCCACTAAGGAGCCAGGGAGAGGGGAGACTGGGGGGCCCACTGAGGAGCCAGGGAGAGGGGAGACAGGGGGGCCCACTGAGGAACCTGGGAGAGGGGAGACAGGGGGGCCCACTAAGGAGCCAGGGAGATGGGAGACAGGGGGGCCCACTGAGGAACCTGGGAGAGGGGAGACAGGGGGGCCCACTGAGGAGCCAGGGAGAGGGGAGACAGGGGGCCCACTGAGGAACCTGGGAGAGGGGAGACAGGGGGGCCCACTAAGGAGCCAGGAGAGGGGAGACAGGGGGGCCCACTAAGGAGCCAGGGAGAGGGGAGACAGGGGGGCCCACTGAGGAGCCAGGGAGAGGGGAGACAGGGGGGCCCACTGAGGAGCCAGGGAGAGGGGAGACAGGGGGGCCCACTGAGGAACCTGTGAGAGGGGAGACAGGGGGGCCCACTAAGGAGCCAGGGAGAGGGGAGACAGGGGGGCCCACTGAGGAGCCAGGGAGAAGGGAGACAGGGGGCCACACTGTGGAGCCAGGGAGAGGGAAAAGAGTATAGAGGGGGCCAGACTGGACACTAAACTTTAATGGCTGCCATCAGGGACTCAAATAAAAGTTAGGGATGGTGAGGAGTTCTCGCATACAAGCAAGTGCATATACATACAAACTCTCACAACCTGACATGCACGTGCCCGCATACACGAAAATGCACGCACCCACGCACCAAATGATGTCAAGGATACCGATAACATTGAATCCGAACTGGAAGATACAGCCACTAGAGAACTGAAGTGGCAGTGAAGAGTTTCATAGTGGATCACTGGTTGGGTAAAAAGCTAGATGGAAAATAACATGGTAAGGATGTGTATTTTCTGAGCAGGTGATTAAAAAAATTTCAAAAAGGGCTTTACCTGTGGAAAAGACAACGTTTCTGGACACCAGCTTGTAGTCCACTATGGAGAACTGTGGCAGCTCAATGCGTGTCACCCCTGTCACTGCATTGTCTCCTCCCTTCCAGTAGAACTCAATGTCATCTGTCGTGTATCCATCTGAACCACAGAAAGAAAGACAGGGTTAAAATGAACCTACTGGAGTTGGATACCATGTGAAGAAACTAAGTCACAGATCATTAAATCTCCACTCACTCAATTGAACTGCTCAAAAGGCCCAGTGCCATCAAAGACATGATTTTCCTGTGTTTTATATACACTGAGTATAGAAAACAATAAGAACACCTGCTCTTTCCATGACATAGACAGACCGGGCGAATCCAGGTGAAAGCTATGCTCCATTGTTGAAGTTACTTGTTAAATCCACTTCAATCAGTGTAGACAAAGGGGAGGAGACAGGTTAAAGAAGGATTTTTAAACCTTGAGACAAATGAGTCATGGATTGTGTATATGTGCCATTCAGAGGTTGAATAGGCAAGACAAAAAATGTAAGTGCCCTTGAACGGGGTATGCAAGTAGGTGCCAGGCACACCTTCTTGAGTCAAGAACTCTAACGCTGCTGGGTTTTTCACGCTCGACAGTTTCCGATGTGTATCAAGAATGGTCCACCACTCTAAGGACATCCAGCCAACTTGACACAACTGTAAATATGGGCCAGTGTGGATGCACCTTGTAGAGTCCTTGCCCCGACGATTGAGGCTGTTATGATGCTGGGGGGGGGGGGGGCAACTCAATATTGGGAACATATTGCTTGTATACTCAGTGTATACCCACACTCAAAGGTTGCGGAAATACTGTGAAATTGTGAAAATTGTGGTAATAGCCTTTTAGTGTAGGAGCTATTTGAAAAAAACCGCCTGAAATTTCAGCCTGTTTTGGTGGGATGGAGTTTTGGCCTGCCTGGTGACATCACCATGTGGAAAATTAGTATCATAGACAAATAAGAAAGAGAGTTCCAAACTTTTTTTTTTAACCTTTATTTACTAGGCAAGTCAGTTAAGAACAAATTCTTATTTTCAATGACGGCCTCTGAACAAAGGGGGGAGGGAGTCAAATTCAAAAGTAACAGTCTGTATCTGGTGTGGCCACCAGCTGCAGTGCATCTCCTCCTTATGGACTGCACCAGATTTGCCAGTTCTTACTGTGAGATGTTACCTCACTCTTCCACCAAGGCACTTGAAAGTTCCCGGACATAGCTCTCACCCTCCAATCCAACAGGTCCCAGATATGCTCAATGGGATTGAGATCAGGGCTCTTCGCTGGCCATGGCAGAACACTGACATTCCTGTCTTGCAGAAAATCAAGCACAGAATGAGCAGTATGACTGGTGGCATTGTCATGCTGAATTGTCATGCTGCAGCATTGAGATTGCTTGCAATGACAACAAGCTCAATCCGATGATGCTGTGACACATCGCCCCAGACACTGACGGACCCTCCACCTCCAAATCGATCCTGCTCCTGAGTACAGGCCTCAGTGTAACGCTCATTCCTTCGACGATAAACGCGAATCTGACCATCGCCCCTGGTGAGACAAAACCGCGCCTCGTCAGTGAAGAGCACTTTTGCCAGTCCTGTCTGGTCCAGTGACGGTGGGTTTGTGCCCATAGGCGACGTTGTTGCCGATGATGTCTGGTGAGGACCTGCCTTACAACAGGACTACAAGCCCTCAGTCCAGCCTCTCTCAGCCTATTGCGAACAGTCTGAGCATTGATAGAGGGATTGTGCCTTCCTGGTGTAACTCGGGCACTTGTTGTTGCCATCCTGTACCTGTCCCGCAGGTGTGATGTTCGGAATGACCCTGTGCAGGTGTTGTTACATGTGGTCTGCCACTGTGAGGACGATCAGCTGTCCATCCAGTCTCAGTGTTGCGCTGTTTTAGTCATCTCACAGAACAGACATTGCAATTTATTGCCCTGGCCCCATCTGCAGTCCTCATGCCTCCTCACGTTCACGCAGATGAGCAAGGACCCTGGGCATCTTTCTTTTGGTGTTTTTCAGAGTCAGTAGAAAGGCCTCTTCAGTGTCCTAAGTTTTCACAACTGTTTCCTATCGTCTGTAAGCGTTTAGTGTCTTAACGACTGTTCCACGGGTGCATGTTCATTAACTGTTTATGGTTCATTGAACAAGCATGGGAAACAGTGTTTAAACCCTTTGCATTTTTTTTACAAATGATCTTTGAAAGACAGGGTCCTGAAAATGGGACGTTTCTTTTTTTGCTGAGTTTATAAATAGTATTTATACTGAAATAGTCAAATGTTATTGTCACGACTTCCGCCGAAGTTGGTCCCTCTCCTTGTTCGGGCGGCGGTCGAAAGTCACCGACCTTCTAGCCATCGCTGATCCTCTTTTCAGTTTCCTTTGGTTTTGTCTTGTCCTCCATCACACCTGGTTCCAATCCCATCAATTACATGTTGTGTATTTAACCCTCTGTTCCCCCTCATGTCCTTGTCGGTGATTGTTTGTTGTAAGTGCTTGTGCACGGCTGTCCTGGTGTGAGTCGGGTTATGTACCCATTATTTGATTGTTCTGTTTTCCGGTGGGTTATTTTGTTATTAAACTGCCCCGTTTGGAAACACAGTTTTTGCTCTCCTGCGTCTTACTTCTCTGCCGCCAGTACGCACCCCTTACAGTTATACTGAAATCTTACACTGGATTTAGTTTTTATACTGAAATATTGAAATACTGAAATGTAATACTGAAATTGTCATTTCAGAGGTTGATGGTATTGGGATCACTCACAGCTCTCGATCTCCAGAGTGCAGTTCTGCTCGTCCAGAGGGTACCTCCTCAGGTCCATCATACAGGCTGCCGTCGTTGTGATCCTGAGGTCAACACACACACACACACACACACACACACACACACACACACACACACACACACACACACACACACACACACACACACACACACACACACACACACACACACACACACACACACACACACACACACACAAGGGCGAAGAGGATCACATTAACTTAAGCTTTACCGGAGCCCACACACACATTCTCCATCCATACTGTCTGCTGTGGATCCACCTTAACTTCTCATCTGTGCATGAAACCATATCATTTCAGTATAATGTTATTCACCATGACGTTCTGATCTCCTGAACAACCACAGTCAAGTCCACAGAGAGAAAGGATATCTCTCTGTTCCCACTTGTAAGCAAGAAGAACTGAAACTGAATACATTCCAGTATAGACTATAATTGTTAAAGAGAAACTACAACTGTGCCTCGATCTTTACTCAGTGTTTCAGTTGGTATTAGGTTCAGCCCGGTAGACGAGATTACCTTAAGATATGACGACATTCAGAACCAGAACTCATCATTACTGTACACTCACGTCTCGGTTACATTAGTGGACAGGTAATGTAACATCGGAACATTCCACATAGTAATGTCTGGAGATCCTACTCTGGCATTCCATTCCATACATTATCACTTACAGTTGGACCGTGGGTTTCAGGGTGAGTGATTGATTGAGTTGGGATAATAACAAGTGGACTGTGGTCCCGTATGGCTGATGGTAGAGCAGGGTGTTGCAGTGCCAGGATAATAGGTTCGTTCCCCGGGCCACCCATATGGAAAATGTACGCACGCATGACTGAAAGTCGCTTAGGATAAAAGCGTCTGCTAAATGGTATAGATATGAACACTAGGGACTTTGTCCTTTTGGTCAGGTCATGAGGTTGAATATTTTCGGAACAACAGCGATTGATCTTCCTCACGTGTCCTCGGCTTGAAGAAGTCAGAATCTAACCATGTTTGCACAAGTTGCTGAATTCCTGGGCTCCGTTAGTGAAGCTGTGACCATTAAGACAGTTTAAGCTCCACAATCTAAAGCAATACGTCATATAAGTATATGTCTTTATGGATAAGAATGCCAGGTATAGCTATACTGTCATCTCAGAAATGCATTACATCCAGACGAGTGTGTTCGTCAGAAGCTATTAGCTATTAGACAAGAAGGATGATTCCACCTGCGCACCTGCAACCGTGCGCGCACACACACACACACACACACACACACACACACACACACACACACACACACACACACACACACACACACACGAAGTACAACACGCACGTGCGCACTCACACAAACACACACACTTATCCACACAAGCACACGCACCCACCCACACACAGCTAATAACACAACTCTATATGAGCTGTACACAGGGTCAAGCTCATGCACACACACACACACACACACACACACACACACACACACACACACACACACACACACACACACACACACACACACACACACACACACACACACACACACACACACACACACACACACACACACACACACACACACACACACAGTATGTATCTTTAGAGGGGGTACATGAAACAGATTTACAGTATGTTAAAAGAACAGAATCAACGCATTGTATTAAATCCAATTGATATAAAACAACTACGTATCATTTAAAACTAGCCCACTGCGAGTGATTAAAATGCAAAAATCATTGAATTTCCATGCTGGATGGCTCAATTTGGAAGAAAACCATGCATTGTACATATTCATTACCCTGATGAACAAGTCAGGACTTGTCAAACAACAAAGACCAATGGTTATGGATATTGAAACAGGGAATCATAACAAAGCAACAGCTGAGCTCGCGTCATCATCTGTACATTCTCTTTTTTTTAATAATAATAATATATGCCATTTAGCAGACGCTTTTATCCAAAGCGACTTTTTTCTTCATGTTCTCTTCTCACCATATATTTGGAAAATACATATTTCAACAAAGCATGACAATGTACACGCTTACTGCACCAATATGTCGAGGGAAAAGCTAAACTGAGCCTATGGGAAGGGATTATATTTACTCGCCAAAAACATAGCAGCTGGTGGCCTAGAGGTGGTCCAGTGGTCTAAGCCACTGCCTCCGGAACACAAGGATCACTACAGCATGGTTAAAAATCTGGTCCGCTGCTATTTTTGGACTCTCTCCGCTATTATTCCTCTCCGTCTATGCTATCCAATAAACAGACATAGAAGAGAGGAGCGGGAATGCCCCACTTCTTCAAAAACACATGAAAAAACCTAGCAGCATACATACCACACAGCAGTTATTACTCTAAAATAATCAAATAAAAGATTGTGATATCCCTTCAAATGAATCCGTCTTGGATGCATTCATCTAGAACCCATTGATTCCACTGCTTTGGAACCCACCTCAGGCCGTAGAGCACTGTTCCATCCGGGTGGAGGCGGATCATGCGGTTCTTGACCGTCACACCGTGGACAAAGGACTTCTTGTCATTCAGGAAGTAGGTGTCAGGGACCCAGAGTGAATCGGCCACCCGGTTATCCAGGGTGAGGTTCAGTGGGATCCCTAAGTACGCCAGCCTCTTGTCCCTCCAGTACTGCTGGAAGTACATGGTTAAAGTGTAGTCCTGGAAGGAGATGAACATATGGTGATGTTAGTATACTGTAGTATATTCACTTCCTTATTTTTGATTGACATACAGTGCCTGTGTGTGTGCGTGCGTGCGTGTGTGTGTGTGCGCGCGTGTGTGTGTTTCTTGAGGCTGCACCCCATAGCTCTGAAAATGATTGTGGATAGGCCTATTTTGGGAGGAGAGATGAGGAGTTTACAGTCACAAGCTGTCAGAATGGTGACGGGTTAGGTTGCAACGTGGTGGCACACAGTACTCTACTCTGACCCATCCCCATGCCAACCGAACTGGTGTTCCAAATGTTCTCTCCACCCACTCCACTCCGCCTCAATTACCGACCCTCTGTGTCAAAATGGCCGCCGCAGTAGAAGGCTTCCCACCAGGCAGCAGGAGGTGTGGCATGGCTGCGTGTGGCATGGCTGTGTGTGGCATGGCCGTGTGATTCAGCCACAGTTCTAATGGTGATTACACAACAGCCATACTGTAGGCAGGGCCAGGCTGTACCAGGAGTCTGTCCAAGTGGCTCCGCCACACACTCCAAAATACCCGACAGCAATGTGTTTCTCTCTCTACGCCAGCAGCACTGTTATGAGTGGAGCCAACCACATGGTCTCTGACTAAAGCCAATTACATTGTGTGGTATTGGGTCCAATATTTCAGTGCACAGCCTACTCAGTCCTTGCATCTCGCTATGGAGGGGAGCCAGAGGCAGGACGTCATGCCAATTGAAACTGAGGGGGCACGTACTCCCTCCATCTGATCAGTTTTTAGGATAAAGAGATGTGTATGACTCTCTACACCTCCAACCAGCTATTCAATGATGTCCCCGGAGATTATTTCAGGTATTACAAGATGGGAGTGTTCCAGGGGTGAGAATTGTAAACCAGTCAGGGATGTAGTTTTAGATAAGTCTTTACATGAAAGAGCATGAATGATTTAAATAACCACAACCACTGTAGCCGGGTCCTGCATTCAAAGCCGCAGCTGCCTTGGAATTCTTATAAATCTTGCACGGGGACAATCACGGAGCATTTCAAATAAAGGAGTAGTTGCTCACCTTGAATCAGACAGTTTATCACACTGATGCTGTCATGCTACAGTGGCAATTGTAGTGATCTCCTTGAAGGAGGCATCTGCACTTTCAGTTCCGTTCAAAGTATCAACCTGGAAGGACTGAGGGGAAGGCTCTTTGCATGTTTACTGCACACTGTTTGTGTGTGTGTGTGTGTGTGTGTGTGTGTGTGTGTGTGTGTGTGTGTGTGTGTGTGTGTGTGTGTGTGTGTGTGTGTGTGTGTGTGTGTGTGTGTGTGTGTGTGTGTGCGTGTGTGTGTGTGTCTGTGTGTGTGTGTGTGTGTGTGTGTCTGTGTCTGTGTGTGTGTGTGTGTGTGCTTGTGAATAGGCTTTAATCTATTTTCATTCAATAACGCACCCTGTAAGGACTTATTAGTCATGGTTGTCCATATTACTGCGATTTTACTGATATTACTTTCTCCAAGAAAGCTTTTTTTTTTTGTCATTCTGTAATTCATTTAGTGACCTAATGTTACTGATGACACTGGATGTGTCCCAAATGGCACCCTATTCCTCACATAGTGGGCCCTGGTCAAAAGTAGTGCACTGTATAGGGAATAGGGTGCCATTTGGGACACAGGCCCTGGTGGGAGGTGAACCTGCTCTTGTTTGGTGGCGTCGTTTATTCAGCCTACAGTGTGTGATGATCCCCTGCATACTGACCGACGCAGTAGCCTACTATTCTCATTTGTCATTGCATCTGCTCCCTGTCTCCTCATTATCAAACTCGCTTATCATGATCATGCTTTCACACAAAACCACTCTTTATGGAACCGGCACCATCCCACCAACAACGTCCGTAATTCTACGGTCACACGCCTTGACGTAAATCTGTGTACTTTTAGTGCATTTACAAATGGGCTCCTTATGACATGGTGCATCCGTAGAAAGAGGAATGTGTGCGTAGACCCCGAGATCATTAGCCAATACAATACCAGCTGATATTGTGAGAAGCTATGTGAGGCTTATTTGTATGCGGTCCCCACATGCCGTCATGTACTGTATGCACAAACGGTCCTTAGCTATATATTATCATACAGATTGACGCAAATCAAAGGAGATATTTATAGTGCAGTGGCAATAGTCAGCTGGCAGTTTGTGACGGTCTGATCGCAAACATTCTCTACGTTAACTACAGTATGTCGCTCATAGCTCATCTGAGGTCTCTTAGCTAAAACACCTCTGGATAGTGTGAGAAATAATAGCCACCTTGATAACCACAGTAGCCATCAATGACAGCATACTAAGGCAAACAGCGATAACCTACACGAACAGTGATCCTCAAAATTGCAAGTGCAGTTATAAAAACAAAACAATGCAGCTAATTCGGGTTATACATGATCATCAATTATCAACCAAAACTCAGTAAAGAATCATTTGACGCAGTCGGTCATTTTCAAAGCAAATCCCCCCCCCCCCCAGAGATTTCTTCTTGGAAGCCCATTTTCCACTGCGGGAAATCACCCTCTCTCCCCACTTCTGTAGTGAACCCTCAACAGCATGTTAAAAATAGCATGCATGGCCTCTGTTCTACTCTAAGGGCCTTTAGTAGTAGGAGCTGATTACCCCAGAAATGATCTTACATACGCTATGAGAGGGGAGACCCAGAGCCGTATATGGAGATGTAATGGATAATAATGGCTTCTAAACACACAGAGCTTTGGCTGCGATGACAATGGATCTCTCTGTACGTGCATTAGTGGGGTTTGATAGATAAATCAGGATTAAAATGGTGATAAAAGGCTTGATACAGGATTTACAAGTGATTCACAAGGGGCAGGAGGCGACCAAGAATTACACAGAAGACTGAAGGGATAAATAACTGCCTGTGTACACAGACACAAGCAACATGACATGATACGTGCTTCTACACCTGCATTGTTTGCTGTTTGGGGTTTTAGGCTGGGTTTCTGTACAGCACTTTGAGATATCAGCTGATGTACGAAGGGCTATATAAATACATTTGATTTGATTTGATGATGCTGGGCCAAAGCATTGCACCGGAAATGTGGGCACTTATCTTCAGCTTTTGCCATGCCCAAAAGAAAGCACTCGCACACACCCAAACACACAAACACACACACACACACACACACACACACACACACACACACACACACACACACACACACACACACACACACACACACACACACACACACACACACACACACACACACACGCTCTATAGACTTTGTAGAGGGATCATGCTACTGCAGAGAGCTGGCTTCATGGATCGATAGAATCATGTCCGATAGTAATCAGAAATGATAAAGTGGGGGTCAGCATTGAAGCATAACCCCATTACTCCTCTTTTAACTCTCCTACAGCACTCTGGGAAATACGGCCTTAACTTCAGCAGACCAATAGCCTCACAGCCCCTAGCAGACCTGCCAATATTCATAGGGGTTATAATGGTGCACATCGACATCTGGTTACACATAGTCCCTGATGGACATCTGGTAAATAGGGCAGGATTTCTTCAGATAGACACAGTGAAAAAGCAAACAGTTATGACAGGAACAGTTGGAGAGAGGAAAAATCTCGACTTCATATGCCAGATTTCCTGCACCCACACACCCACTCTGCAGAGGGACTTGTACTGACGGCTGGTTACTCGGGCTGGTTACACGGGCTATCTCAGAGTGAATTCAAATCCTTATCTATTTCTGCAGTCCCTTGTGGGTTCGTATCTCCTCCATACAACACACAATAAGTGTGTCATACAACAACAACAACTTGACTGAAGCTACCCTACAACATTTCTTCTCCTTCTTCTCCAGTCGCCTATGATTCAACTAACCCGAAATGGACAGTAATTGAAGTAAAAAAATCTATTGTTCAATAAACTGCGGAAATATAACAAAGGAAGTGCACAGTGGCCATTCAGATCGTTCATCAATCTTCTTTGGTCAATACTGTTTTTCAAGTTAGAACGTCACCTGGGTGCAGTCAACACACAGTCATATAGTTAGTGCTAGTAATTACCCCAGTTCCCATGGTAACTGATGGCTACGGCTATAACAGTCTCTCCCCTGCCTCCTCCATGCAGTGTTAAGAGTAGAGAGAAAACATCCCTTCGGAAGACAAACTGCAAATGTAGCCATCACTGAGGTTCTCACAGAGAGAGAGAGAGAAAGAACAGCTTATTAACCCAAGATCACTGACTATACACAAAAGCAGTATTTACCTACACATGTAGGACCAGCCAGTGTTTTAGAGCTAATTCTGCCATTTCAAAGATATAGAGTCCCCACGGGACTACATATTATCTTCAAAGAGATTCTTCTATCAAAGGGAAAAGAGGAGCATCTCATTTACACATTTCCTACAGGCTACTTTGTCGCGGCGCAAAAGTGCCTCCTGTTCCAAGGTAAACAACTGTCCCTGGTTTCAGGAAGTTCAAAGCACATTAATGGTTTCCTTGGTCGGGTTGCAGTGCTTACTAGAACGACCGGAATCACTACAAGACCAGGGTCCGTATGTGTCGAGTATCACAAAAGGAGGAGATGCTGATTTAGGTTTGGGTCCTCCGTGTCAACGTAACCTCATTTGTTATGATCTAAAGGGCAAAACAGATCCTCGATCAGCATCCTGAGACGCATGAACATCCTCCAGGGTGACTATTACATCATCCAAAACTTGTTGTCTTAATTGAACATCATCCAGAACATTCATTATGTAATCAGTGAGTTCATTAGTTCATCTTTTTCTTCTATTTGTCTCTCTGTACTTTCCTTTTTGCGTCTTGTTCTTGAGAATGTCACGTGTATGAAAAACCCGAGGCATGGACTGTTCTCCGTGCTCCTGTGCTAAATTTAAATTCATTAGAGGTATTACTCCATTACACTGCAGTCCATTGATTATTTATTGCCATTACCATTTGTATGCATCTATTTATCCTGCTACCAGTCACTATTGCACTATTACATTGTCAGAGGAAAAACCAAGCCATGAGGTTGAAGGAATTGTCCTTAAAGCTCAGAGACAGGATTGTGTTAAGGCACAGATCTGGGGAAGGGTACCCCAAAATTTCTGCAGCATTGAAGGTCCCCAAGAACATGATGGCCTCAATCATTCTTAAATGGAACAAGTTTGGAACCACCAAGACTCTTCCTAGAGCTGGCCAAACTGAGCAATCGCGGGAGAAGGGCCTTTGTCAGGGAGATGACCAACAAACCGACGGTCACTCTAACTCAGCTCTAGAGTTCCTCTGTGGAGATGCGAGAACCTTCCAGAAGGACAACCATCTCTGCACTCCACCAATCAAGCCTTTATGGTAGAGTGGCCAGACTGAAGCCACTCCTCAGTAAAAGGGACATGACAGCAAGCTTGGATTTTTCCAAAAGGTACCTAAAGACTCTCAGAGCATGAGAAACATGATTCTCTGGTCTGATGAAACCAAGATGGAACTCTTTGGCCTGAATGCCAAGCGTCACATCTGGAGGAAACCTGGAACCATCCCTACAGTGAAGCATGGTGGTGGCAGCATTATGCTGTGGGGATGTTTTTCAGCGGCAGGTAGTGGGAGACTAGTCAGGATCGAGGCAAAGATGAACAGAGCAAAGTACAGAGAGATCCTTGATGAAAACCTGCTCCAGAGCGCTCAGGACCTCAGACTGGAGCAAAGGTTCAACTTCCAACAGGACAATCCTAAGCACACAACCAAGACAATGCAGGAGTGACGTTGGGACAAGTCTCTGAATGTCCTTGAGTGGCCCAGCCAGAGCCTGGACTTGAACACGATCGAACATGTCTGGAGAGACCTGAAAACAGCTGTGCAGCAACGCTCCCCATCGAACCTTACAGAGCTTGAGATGATCTGCAGAGAAGAATGGAAGAAACTCCCCATCTTTCCCAAATACAGGTGTGCCAAACTTGTAGCGTCATACCCAAAAAGACTTGATGCTGTAATCGCTGCCAAAGGTGCTTCAACAAAGTACTGAGTAAAGGGTCTGAATATTTATGTAAATGTGATTTTACATTTTTTTTTTTATCTATATATATAAATTAGCAAAAACATCTAAAAACCTGTTTTTGCTTTGTCCTTCTGGGGTATTGTGTCAAGATTGATGAGGGGGGGGAACAATTTAATACATTGTAGAATAAGGCTGTAACATAGCAAAATTTGGAAAAAGTCAAGGGGTCTGAATACTTACATGTATATCCTAATACACTTTTTATGTATAAACCCACCTCAACCACTCCAGTACATATGCACATTGAATAAAGTACTGGATCTGACCTGTATATACAGTATTTACATTCTAATATTTATTTAACTCACATCGTAGTTATTTTTTAATATGTTTTTGTTATCTATATTATTATTATTATTAACACTGCATTCTCAAAATAAGAATTTCACTATACTGTTTCACACTTGTTGTATCCTGTGCACATGGCGAATTAACGTTGAAACTTGAAATGTGTTGGCGCTGTCCTAAAGTGGCTTCTCACCTGAAGTGCCTGTCCCAGGTAGGGGAGCAGCCCAGAGATCATTATTTCTGATAGAGACGCGAACAGCTGCTGTGCACATGCTGCGCCACTTTCCAGTATACACACTGCACAGGCACAGTTGTAAGAAGTTGAGCCCAGGCATGTGTATTCACAGACAAGCCACAGATGCATGGGGTGGTAAAGGTGTGTGCGGGGTGGGGGGTGTAGAGGTGTGTGTGTGTGTGTGTGTGTGTGTGTGTGTGTGTGTGTGTGTGTGTGTGTGTGTGTGTGTGTGTGTGTGTGTGTGTGTGTGTGTGTGTGTGTGTGTGTGTGTGTGTGTGTGTGTGTGTGTGTGTGTGTGTGTGTGTGTGTGTGTGTGTGTGTGCGTTCATGAGAGAGAGAGAGAGAGAGAGAGAGAGAGAGAGAGAGAGAGAGAGAGAGAGAGAGAGAGATAGCGTGCGAGAGTAAGAGAGAGATAGCGAGCGAAAGAGAGAGAGAGATACAGAGAGAGAGTAAGAACGAGAGAAAGAGAGTAAGAACTTGAGAGACAAAGAGAGAGAGAGAGAGAGAGAGAGAGAGAGAGAGAGAGAGAGAGAGAGAGAGAGAGAGAGGGAGAGCTGGGGAGAGAGAAAAACACTTATTTGAAACCCTTATTCAAGGTTTCAAAGACCTCTCTGATGAGAACAAACTACCGGTCCTGTAGGGGGAGGACACAGAGAGCTGTGTGTTGGCAGCTCACTACATTGCTGCCTGCCATAAGATGAGGTACATTGTCTGTCAGACCAACCATCCCTGCTCATGTCCTCTATGCCATTGTTATTGTTATTGGTTATTTTGACCCTTGATTATCGTTGTTACTGTTGTCCCGTTGACAAAAGTTTATTACTTTTTTAATTATGTTAATATTGTAAATCTCCAAAGTAAGCTTTGGCAATATGTAGATTGTTACGTCAGGTCAATAAAGCAAATGTAATTGAATTGAGAGAGAGAGACGGAGAGAATGCCCATGTCTAAGCTTCTAATAATCCTCTTTGAAGTGCTGGAGTTGCTGAACATACTGTACATTTCACTTTACTTTTCACTTTTCAATAACTCTAATTGTAGGACATTATTGCATGATTTTGAATGAAAGTTTACGCATTACGTGAATCCCAGGAGAAACATATTCAAGTACTATATGAAAGTGAGCAAAGCAAAAAGCACAATTGTGTGAGTCCCAATGTTTACAGTAATGGGGGGGGGGGGGGTGAGTTCACTCACCATGTTGACTTCGGATACCATGTCTATGCTCGCCACATCTATACTCATGCCAACTGCAACAGGGGCACCTGTAATGCAAATGCAATGGTATCATTTACAATGACAGTGAATTTAAAAAAATGGCTGCAATATGAGCCCAAGATGAGCGAATCTGCATAGTAAACATGGACACGCTGCAACATGGTTGCCCCACTTTTGAAAACGTACCTCCAAAGTCTGGTCGAAGACGAATATCATATCCCTTTAGTAGTTTGTCCACCGTCTCTTTCACAAACGACATGTTCCCTGGTTCATTCACGCTGAAACAACAACAAAAGGATAGCGTTTACTACAAAATTGCACGTTCGTTTTTCCGTCACACTTTTACTAGAGAAATCACTCACCTTTGTGCGCAGCACACGACAGCTACAATCACTGGTGCTGAAAGAACACTAAATAATTTTCCACTCAGAAAAGCCCACATTCCTTACTGTTTTGGTGAAAAATGTGCAACGCAAAAACGGTACAATGTGTTTACAAATCAGAATATTCCATTGGCAAGTTCTCGTGGAGGAAGTCGTTGGCTTTTCAGACCGTTCAGATCTGTTCGGTTTGACATCCCTTGTATTTTGGATTTCTCTCCTCTCTCTCTATGCAACGGGGAGACATGAAGGAACTATACTCCTAACTGAAATGTATATTGGCTACTGGCAAAGACTCCACCGGTGGAGGCGGTAAAGGTACTTGCTTGGATTGGAGCCAACCCCTCTCACTCCAGATTTTCATCTAATTGACCGTAAACCTGAATATGTTCTAATCCCAATAAGATTTCACATAATGGGCCAAATAGATGTAGGCCTAGACTGAATTGCTATACCTGTTGCAACGTGTCATACGAGGTCTATCTCCCTTCCTCCAAGTCCTATTCAACAATCAAAATCGACCACTCGAGCCGGTGGGGACTGTCAGTCTACCTGACTGACGTACTTACCTGGTATCATAGATTGCAAACAACTTCTTGTTTCCATCGACTGCATTCCTGAGGGGGAAAAACAAGAGGAAATATGACTCTGTAGAACACTTTCATTTTCACCTGCACTGCACAGTAACACATGGTGACTATGATTTATATATACGCTGATAACTCACACCTAGCAACATACAACGCAGTGTAAAGTCTGTAATGGAGTCAATTTAGTTTTAGGCGTCGCTATAGCAGCTTTGCAGTGGATAATTTGTTTTTGGACCATGAGATGTTCTTATAATAGCACACACTTGGCATACCCTCTTTCCCAAACACTGGAAGTGCTTTATATGATAAGCCTTGCACTTTAGGAATAAGTATTTTAACAGGCTCAAGTTTGTTTCAGCACTGTGGACAGCACCACCCGATGGAATTAATGTAGGGTCAGAACGCGCTATGGGAAACGGAGCTGTACAGTTCAAACGTGGGGCTGAAACACCCTAGCACCACTTATTAAATAACTCACATATACCTGGCAATTTACAAGACAGTGCGACATGTGTCTACTTGTTGCAAATAATTCACGTATTATAGATCTGTCAAACTGAACTGTCAACTATTGATTGTAATGTAAAAAGGTGTAGAAATTGAATACCGTGCTACAGGAGAGTGAAATATGATTAGTCAGTATAATGTTCTGTCAAAAAAGATGGAGTTAGAGTACCCTCTTATGGCAATTGGTATAACGACTGTGTTTGATGTAGGCTAACTGTAAAAAAACGTGTTTTTTCAGTAAGATTGTGTAATCACACCTTTTGATAGACATTGATTTATTGCGGTCCTTCTTTTCATATTTGAGTGCGGTCATTCTCGATTTCCTCTGATCATTACCGTAATAATTCTCATTGATGGACCTTAGGCTGGTGAGTCATCGTGGCATAATAGGTCGGGGTCGAAATCAAAGGCAGTACTCTGGAGGCAGCGGTACCATGTGCATTAGAACTATAATAAGCGGTACTTCTCTTTTCAACAAAGATGACGCATTTCCCACGGAATGAGAGAAAAAGCTAGGTAAACAGAGGGGACCAAAATTGGACATGTAGGTAAATAGGTATACTATTTGATTGGGTCCTTGGGATATAGCCTTATTTTTTTCTCTCCTGGATGGATCAACCCACTGCCCCCATTGATTAAATTGATTTCGACTAGACAGCTAATTAGCTTGCGGGAGATGATGGCGTTTTATTAACTAACCACAGCAATATGCATATGCTAGAGTAGCCTACAGTGGCAAGTAAGATAACAGGGGAAAGTTAAGTGACGCTTGGAGTTCCTGGAGGATCGTTTTCACTGTCGCACCTATGATAACGCACCGGTTAGCAAATCGTTGCAGTGTGTGCATGTGAGCAGCAACTGGAGGTGAGTGTGTTTTCTGACTAAGATGGGGCGCCGGGCCGCTAGTCCGCTCTGAGTGGACAAATACCTTGAGACTAAGGGTATGCAACACGAAAAACGTTGTTGTCACAACCGAAGATGAGGGCTCGGCATTAAAACCTCTCATCTCCAAAAGGCGCGAAGGAGGTGGCGGCACAAGACGCAAACATCCGCTTGACATGAGTAGGAAGTCAGTCAAGCAAACCAGGAGAGAACAAGACACGATCGAGACTGCCTGCGGTGGCAACTATAAACGGAGTATATCTATATCCCTCTGAAGGAGCATCAGCAATACCCTTGACTTTCATTGCTGCGGGTTTTGTATGGCTTTTCTAACCTGGATTTTAAATCAAGATGATGGCTCTCTCTACAGGTAATTGATTTTCAACCCTATTTTATGCATGAGGATGGCATCAGAAGCACCCCCACTCTCCGTCCCTCTTTTGTTAGGGGGGTATGAGTGGGGGGGGGGGGGGCGTCTGGGGAAAGGGAACAGTGAGGGTACATCATTAGCCTACATTGACAACCTATTTCACTGCCTGCGAATTCATACGCAGTGACGATCACCAATACAATGCAACTGCGAACACGACCAGTTGCCGCAAAGTGGGGAGATGTTATAATACTGCTGCAACAAGGTGTTTAGCATTGGGCAAAATGCATGCACACAAGGACGTGGGCCAGGAATGTAGAAAGACATGATTGGTATATTCACAGTTTCAAACAGTTATTGTATCAAGGTTAGCCTACTGATTACTCTTGTAGGTCCATTATAGGGCTGCTAGTTGAAAGTGTGCGTGGTCAGGTGTGCGTATTGGGGGAGGGTGGGGTACAGTACAACACCAAAGTACTTATCATTATGGTCCTATAGTAATACTACTACTGTAGTAATAATACTCTGGTAGGAGTATAGTGTAGAAGATGAAGGAGAAGTAGGAGTGGGAGTATGATGACAACACATAGTACTGAAAGTACTGATTGTGGATTATGTTGTTATTCCAGACAAAGAGGACAAAATGCCCAGCTTTTCTACAATGAAACACGTGTGGATCTCTGTCTTGCTAGTGTGTATCACATGTCACGTGGGGTAAGTGAAGCGTTTACCATCCAATCTGACTATACACTGCATTACATCCTCATTTGAACAGTAGATATACTGTACATGTCCAACGATGATGCGCTTTATTGACATGGACACTAGCCTCGTCAAGCAGTCTCCATGTTACAGTATGTGGAACTAACCAGCCTGACCGATGTCCTGTCTCTCCCAGTCGTGGCCAGACCACAGCAGAGGCATTGAAAGAGGCAGAGGCTAATGACAACATCACCATCTTCACGCGCATACTGGACGGACTGCTGGACGGCTACGACAACAGACTCAGACCAGGACTTGGAGGTAACGTAATACCGACTTACAGACCACTCTGATCCAAACTCGCATCACTAGAGGTTACAGTGCAAAGCAATACAACACAACGCAATACAGTATTATATCCGTATTCATTTTCTTGGGGCAAATGTCATTCACTAATACTCTTATGACGTTGTATTTCCTCAGAGTACACTCAAGCCAGGTGCAGCAGGACCATTGTGGCATGCTGATGCAGGGGATTTATAGAACTGAAATACAGTGTGAAATGTGGATGTTTCTGCTTCAACTTACAGTTTTTGTCTTTGTTTGAATTTATGTGCCTGCGTGTGCACTGATTTAATGCAATTGTATCACTGTAGCCTAAATGCTATGCAGGTTATGCCGCAGCAAATGGACCTGTCACAAGACAAAAAAGTTACCAGCTGATGAGACGATAAATGCATACATTTACATTTAAGTCATTTAGCAGACGCTGCATAGGGCGCTCCATACTGAGATGCGCTGTGTGACCCCACGTGGGACCAACTATATGTTTTGGAAACACCCCCTTACTTGCAGGGAGAGGGCTCTGGGGCGTTTTGGTTTTGGTTGGGGGCACCCTGGAGGCCACCCCCCTCTTCCCCAGAAAGCATATGAAGACATCATAAGCCATGGCAAAGTTATTCGCAAATTAGCTTTAAAACTGCAACATTTTCTCTCAGTCTCATGGCAAAATGTTTAGAATAGCATGAGATAAGCTATTAAACTTGATCAGACCTTGTGTGTGGGGGGGCTCGCAAAACTGCAGTATGCCAATGCTTAGCCTCATACATAATTTGTGATCCAGAATAGCATTTTCCCCCTCTATAAAATCACACTTGCTAGACTTCTTGGATTCAGTGAGAAAAATAAAGAGACTGTTCTAATATACAGAATTGCATTGACTGGAATATATTCCAAGAGCAAAGCAATCACAGTAATAGATCAATCCTAAGTGAGAAGGAACTGCACTGCCAACACGCCATATATCACACAGCCCCCCTCATGACCACCACCTCCATCTGCAAAAAGTAACCTTGAGATCCAGACCTCTATTCAGACGAGAGAGAGAGGGAGTCAAAGAGTGTTCACCGGAAGATAGAAATATCCTGCATCTCTTAGAGGAAAGAAAATGCTCTACCTCCAATTTGGTCTTACAGTGATTTTTAAAATCCTTTTTCCCCCCTTTCTAAATATTTTTTTATAATGTCGCTAATGTAACATGGATACATCCAACATGAATTTGCCAACTGGGGTTGGAGAACAGAGCTGCACTCACTTCCTCAGAATGATTTCTGTCATTGAAGGCTGTAAAAGATTTGAAATGGAAATCTCAATGATGAATACTCATAAATTGAATTTGTCCCTGTCCCTTGTCTCTTCATGTTCACGGTCATATTCCAAATCCCATTCTATCCACAGAAAAGGTCACGGAGATCAAAACCAATATATTTGTCACAAGCTTTGGCCCAGTTTCAGATACTGAAATGGTGAGTCAATTTACAGCCCATTTCATTATTCCCCATTTCAATGACGTCCATGAACGTAATTCTTTGCGATCGGAGTAACACCACACCCTCATGTAAATGTTAAAATACACAGCAATTATCCTAGGCGCATATAGTGACATGTATTCATATTTTTTTGTTAAGTAATAAATCAATATATTTTCTAGAAATACATCATGGGCCAGGTTCCAGGATGCCGATTAAGTACGGTCCTGGACTGAAACGTTATTTCAATGGAGAATCTCCATTTAGTATTTATTTTTGTTGTCCACGACTAGTTTTACAGTTTAGTATTTTAATTTGACCAGGAAAAGAATCCTGCAGCAACAGGAAATGAGAATTATTACATGGATTTACAATGAATGGACATTTTTGTGGGCGTTGACACACTCTTCGTTAAGGAAAATCAAGTCTGACATTTTTAAGGTGAAAATTGCTAACTTTAAACCTTTTTATTCTGATAGTTCATACGGATTGTCAATTCACAATTTTTTTTTTTGCAAAAAGTATTATTATATTATTGATCGATTGACTATGACTTTGTGTACCAGTACTCTTCTTGCGTTGTGTACAATCAGTCATCGACACGGAACTCCAACGTGTAGCACCAGTCATGGAGATTTATTCTGATAGGAACGGCACAAAATTGCACGCCATGCAATGCACGGCTCACCATCCAACTCTGCATTCACGCACGCTGGTTTAGTGCTTGTTCACTGGTTCTAACTGGAACATCCCCCCCTCGTAAGCAAGCTACGCAAACCAGCCAATAAGATGCCATGTTGAGTAGGTGAAGGCAAGACCAAACTCAAACCAAAAACCCATTGGCTTAACAATAAAGTGGCAAGGGGAATCACCAATAAAACCCTGTTACACTTGCAAATCACCCATTCTGGAGAAACTATGAGAATATAAAGGTTCAGAACTTTTGTGAAAAAGCACAGTTAAAAATATATGGCAAATAGAAATCAAACGGGATGGTCTTCAGAAATAGACGGGAGGGGTTGAGGGTAGTGGAAGGATAGGAGTAAAAACAAACAAAAGATTGTAAAATATATTGTGTCTGTAAAATGTACAGTGCCTTCGGAAAGTATTCAGACCCCTTGACTTTTTCCACATTTTGTTACGTTACAGTCTTATTCTAAAATGTATTAAATTGTTCCCCCCCCTCATCAATCTACAATACAATACAACGACAAAGCAAAAACAGGTTTTCCAAATTTTGTACTAATTTATAATAATAACAAACAATTGAAATGTCACTTTTACATCGGGTTCAAGTCCGGACTCTGGCTGGACCACTCAAGGACATTCAGAGACTTGTCCTGAAGCCATTCCTGCATTGTCTTGGCTGTGTGCTTAGGGTCGTTGTCCTCAACGACCTCAAACCCAGTTTGAGGTCCTAAGCACTCTGAAGCAGGTTTTCATCAATGATCTCGCTGTACTTTGCTCTGTTCATCTTTGCCTCGATCCTGACTAATCTCCCAGTCCCTGCCGCTGAAAAACATCCCCCCACATGATGCTGCCACCACCATGCTTCACCGTAGGGATGGTTCCAGGTTTCGTCCAGACGTGATACTTGGCATTCAGGCTTGGTTTCATCAGACCAGAGAATCTCGTTTCTCATGGTCTGAGAGTCTTTAGGTACCTTTTGGCAAACTCCAAGTGCGCTGTCATGTGTCCCTTTTACTGATGAGTGGATTCCATCTGGTCACTCTTCCACAAAGGAACTGGTGGAGTGCTTTAAAGATGGTTGTCCTTCTGGAAGGTTCTCCTTTCTCCACAGAGGAACTCTAGACCTTTGTCAGAGTGACCATCCTGTTCTTGGTCACCTCCCTCGACCTATTGCTCAGTTTGGCCGGGCGGCCAGCTCTAGAAAGAGTCTTGGTGGTTCAAACTTCTTCCATTCAAGAATGATGGAGGCCACTGTGTTCTTGGGGACCTTCAATGCTGCAGAATGTTTTTGGAACCCTTCCCCAGATCTGTTCCTCGACACAATCCTGTCTCGGATCTCTACGGACAATTACTTCAACCTCATGGCTTGGTTTTTGCTCTGACATGCACTGTCAACGGTGGGACTTTATACAGACAGTTAGTGTGCCTTTCCAAATCATGTCCAATCAATTGAATTTACCACAGGTGGACCCCAATCAATTTTTAGAAACATCTCAAGGCTGATCAATGGAAACAGGATGCACCTGAGCTCAATTTTGAGTCTCATAGAAAAGTGTCTGAATACTTATGTAAATACGTTTTTTAATTTATATTTGTTTTTGCAAAAATGTCTAATAAACTGTTTTTGCTTTGTCATTATGGGGTATTGTGTATAGATTGGGAAGGATACTTATTTTTAATCCTTTAAAAAAAAGAAGTCTTTAACGTAACAAAATGTGGAAAAAGCCAATACTTTCCGAAGGCAGCATGTATAAGCTGGAAGTAGAAGCTTAAGTGTTGTTGTTCGTTAGTTTACTACAATTAGGGGAGGGGTGGTAGGGTTAGTCCAAAATACTAAATCTAATCAAATCAAATAATACAAAATGAAATACTTTAAAACCTTTTTAAACCTCAGGTACACTACACATTGCATTTCCTCCGGCACAGGAACATTCTCTGAGTCAGAGGGATCAAATTCAAATAGCAGATCTGCATGTGTCCACGGGCTTTGACTCGGGAGTGTTATCACCATGTATCAACACCATGCCTGTCTCCACCTTAGGAATACACCATTGATGTGTTTTTCCGACAAAGCTGGAAAGACGAGCGTCTGTGTTTCAAAGGACCCATGGAGATGCTGCCTCTGAACAACCTCCTGGCCAGTAACATCTGGACCCCAGACACATTCTTCCTCAACGGGAAAAAGTCTATCGCCCACAACATGACCACGCCCAACAAGCTACTGAGACTGAAGGATGACGGGACGCTGCTCTACACCATGAGGTACCAACCACGGGCCTGTTCAGTACTATTTCAGATAGAAATGTATCACATATGATCAGATAGGAAGTGCCTGTAATGTAGTGTGGGGAATTGTGTCAGGTCTATTCAAATCAAATCACATTTTATTGGTGACATACACATGGTTAGCAGATGTGAGTGTAACGAAATGCTTGTGCTTCTAGTTCCCGACAATGCAGTAATATCTAACAAGTAACCGAACAAATTCACAACGACTACCTTATACACACAAATGTAAAGGGATGAATAAGAATATGTACATATAAATACATGGATGAGCGATGGCCGTGAGGCATAGGCAAGATGCAGTAGATGGTATAGAATACAGTATATACATATGAGATGAGTAATGTAGGATATGTATGCATTATTAAAGTGCCATTATTTAAAGTGATTAGTGATACCTTTATTCAATCCATTATTAAAGTGGACAGAGATTTGAGTCTGTATGTTAGCAGCAGCCACTCTATGTTAGTGATGGCTGTTTAACAGTCTGATGGCCTTGAGATAGAAGCTGTTTTTCAGTCTTTCGGTCCCTGCTTTGTTGCACTTGTACTGACCTCGCCTCCTGGATGATAGCGGGGTGAACAGGCAGTGGCTCGGGTGGTTGTTGTCCTTGATGATCTTTTTCGCCTTCCTGTGACATCGGGTACTGTAGGTGTCCTGGAGGGCAGGTAGTTTTCCCCCAGTGATACATTGTGCAGACCGCACTACCCTCTGGAGAGCCTTACGTTTGTGGGCGGAGCAGTTGCCGTACCTCGTGGTGATACAGTCTGACAGGATGCTCTCGATTGTGCATCTGTAAAAGTTTGTGAGTGTTTTTGGTGACAAGCCAAATTTCTTCAGCCTCCTGAGGTTGAAGAGACACTGTTGCACCTTCTTCACCACGCTGTCTGTGTGGGTGGACCATTTCAGTTTGTCCGTGATGTGTAGGCAGAGGAACTTAAAACTTTCCACCTTCTCCACTACTGTCCCGTCAAAGTGGAGATGCTGTTACCTGAAGTCCACAATCATCTCCTTTGTTTTGTTGACGTTGAGTGAGAAGTTATTTTCCTGACACCACACTCCAAGGGCCCTCACCTCCTCCCTGTAGGCCGTCTCATCATTGCTTACCACTGTAGTGACGTCTGCAAACTTGATGATTGAGTTGGAGGCGTCATGGCCACGCAGTCATGGGTGAACAGGGAGTACATGAGAGGGCTGAGAACGCACCCTTGTGGGGCCCCAGTGTTGAGTATCAGCCCACACCACCAGTTGCACAGGGCGAGCTTAATGACAAGCTCGCCCTTAATGACAAGTTTGGAGGGTACTATGGTGTTAAATGCTGAGCTGTAGTCAATGAACAGCATTCTTACATAGGTATTTCTCTTGTCCAGATGGGATAGGGCAGTGTGCAGTGTGATGGCGATTGCATCGTCTGTGGACATATTGGGGCGGTAAGCAAATTGGAGTGGGTCTAGGGTATCAGGTAGGGTGGAGGTGATATGATCTTTGACTAGTCTCTCAAAGCCATTCATGATGACAGAATTGAGTGCTACGGGACTATAGTCATTTAGTTCAGTTACCTTAGCTTTTTTGTAAACAGGAACAATGGTGGCCATCTTGAAGTATGTGGGCACAGGAGACTGGGATAGGGATTGATTGAATATGTCCGTAAACACACCAGCCAGCTGGCCTGCACATGATCTGAGGATGTGGCTAGGGATGCCGTCTAGGCCGGCAGCCTTGCGAAGGTTAACACGTTTAAATGTTTTACTCACATTGGCCACAGTGAAGGAGAGCCCACAGGCTTTGGTTGCGGGCCATGTCAGTGGCACTATATTGTCCTCAAAGCGAGCAAAGAAGTTGTTTAGTTTGTCTGGGAGCAAGACATTGATGTCTGCGACGGGGCTGGTTTTCTTTTTGTAATCCGTGATTGACTGTAGACCCTGCCACATACGTCTCGTGTTTGAGCCGTTGAATTGTGACTGTACTTTATCTCTGTACTGACGCTTTGCTTGTTTGATTGCCTTGCGGAGGGAATAGCTACACTCTTTGTATTCGGTCATGTTTCTAGTCGCCTTGCCATGATTAAAAGCGGTGGTTCGCGCTTTCAGTTTTGCGCGAATGCTGCCATCAATCTACGGTTTCTGTTTAGGGAGGTTTTAATAGTCACAGTGGGTACAACATCACCGATGCACTTGCTAATAAACTTGCTCACCGAGTCAGCGTATAGGTCAATGCTGTTGTCTGAGGCTACCCGGAACATATCCCAGTCCACGTGATCGAAGAAGTCTTGAAGCACTCGTGTGTCAAACTAAGTAACATAATAATACAAATATCCCCTTTAAGCTAGGTATATGTTTCTTTGAATGGGCTGCGTTTTTCAGACCATGTGACATCCCGAAAAATCGGTCTTCTCACGAAATACTCTGTAGCGTCTGAACGATTTGGGCTACAAACTAATATGACCCCGCAATGGAAAGGAGATATTCTCACAAATACGATGGTGTTCTCCGTTTTGGATTTACGATCTCCGCAAGTGTTACTCGTCTGAAGGTAACTGGTAAAAAAAATAAATGAATGGAAGTATGGAGTTAGTTTTGTGCCAACAAAAAAAGGCGGTTAAATGTGTGTCCAAAAAACAAAAGTAGTTCCTTACTGTATATTTCTTATATCTCTTAGATGAAGTGTGTCAAAATCTTATTCCCCCTTTTATTTTTGACTGTCTGTTTGGCCATTTATGATTGTGTTATTCAATGTGTTTCTATAGGCTATAGTAGTAAAGACCAAATTACAATTTGGGGGGGGGATACCTACAGGGGTGCTAAAATTCCAAATCAAATAGCTAAATGATCCATGGTATGACCATCTTAAAACAATTCCATATGTTAGCTGAACCTCCCCCACCCCACCCAAAGGCTTCGACTTATAGAGGATCATTTCTGAGCTTTGTGTCTGAAAAGCTAATGTTACGCTCACTGAAACACACCCAGCCACGATTCACAAATGGCCCTGAACTGGTTTGGTTATTGTTGTTGTCTGTGTGTAGGAGGTAACAAAAGCCTCTGCACAGCAATTCTACTCAGCCAAGCTCTTGGTAACGTAGGCTCAGACAATTTTCTGTTCTTTGTGATGCTGTATTTTGTATGTTATCGGACACTGACCAATATGTGGCAGGTTAGATTAAATATTCACCATTGAATTCATAATAGACAGGAACCGAAAGTGATGACAACCAATAGCAACCATAAGAATAGATCAGGACTTCCTGGTATCATTTTAGGAGGTATCAGTCAGTCCAGATCAATACCACCAACTAAGATCATCTTAATGCCAGATAAATAGATGCAAGAGAAATAGATGAACCATATTAACCCCTTATGGCCATGTGACCTGGCACTATTTGGCACGATCAGGCATCGCCGTCGCTGGAATCAAAGTCTGATGAGTGAAAGAAGAAGAAGAAGCAGATACCAGGCTCATCATTTTTTTTAAAAAGGTAATAGATTTCCCAACGACTCAGGAAATGAAACATCAGAACGTTTCTGCTTTTAATCGCTCCGGTTTTTACTACTGTCTCCTAATGTATTTCCATTACCAGGAAAGAGATTAACGCGCTACCTAGATTTATTGCATGGTCCAGCCTTTCAGAATCCACCGACATCAGGGGAGGGCTCCTTCTCTCCAGTGGAGATAATGACTAAATGTGATTGCATTCTCACCCCCCCGATTCCCGAAACATTAGCCCGAGAGCAACAGAGTTTTCAGAAACCTTCAGAAGAGGTTGAAGCAAGTGAGCATCATGCAGTATTCTTATATGCAGAGCAAACTGTGCCTCTGATGCAGGAAATATGCATATTAAGAAACTAGTGCAGTCTTTTTGCCATGTTCATTCCTTTGAGGTGCACTGGTGACATCAACACTTAACAAGTAAACGTTATAATGTTAATCACACAAGAAATGCAGGTGCATAATTGTAAATGCAAAAAAAAATGAGTAATGGGGATGATTTAGAATAGATGGCACCGGTTACATGTAATTTGTGGGGGCATTTGTAGCCCTAATTTTGAAAGGGAAAAAGGCAGCTTTCTATGCATGGACCTACATTAGAATATGAGACAGAAAATCTGGTTCTTCAATTTCCAGTCCTGCAGTTTCTCTTGTAACCACATGATGGCAGCCTTCCCTGTTCACAATACAGACCAATGAGAATTAGAGTTGGTCTTCCTATGATCCAATAAGATCTTAAAACATGTCAGCTGTCTTTGACGCAACATAAGCAAAGTAATAACATTGAATAAGGATGCAGTGAAGTGAACACAACCGGAGTCCATATGGTCCTCAAGGACGAGAGGGGTCCTCATTTCATTGTTATATCAACGTGTTTACATGTGTCACTATATGTGGTTACTTTGTGGACATGTTCTCTGTGAATACACTCTTGACGGACAGTACATGGGGGATTTGAAGTGAATGACAGCTGGGAATTCACAAATAATACAACCACCACAAGATGGCAGTATATTCAAATGTAATGCCATGTGATTGGCTCAGGGTGAATTCTTGGTGATTCTGTCTAGAAATACTACAAGGGGAAAAAAACGGCCTGTGATGTAATCGTACAGGCATTGTGCTATCTATGCAACTAACATTAGCACTGGAGATGAAGATGTTGATGATGACTGCGGATTTGAAATTTGAAATAACAGGATTATTATATAGCTGTAGGGTATTTGGGTTTATTGTCTTGATCTTTTGTGTCTCTCTCTAGGTTAACCATATCGGCGGAGTGTCCCATGCAGTTGGAGGACTTCCCAATGGATGCTCATGCTTGCCCTTTGAAGTTTGGAAGCTGTGAGTAAAATTCCATGTGTTGATATTTAGTGTATTACTCTTTGCCACACGAATAATACAACGGCACAGATCCCATACGTATAAACATTACTAGGCCCAGACTTCTTATGATCTGAGTATGAGTTAATGACAGCAGTATTTATCAAACCTCCAACTCAGTAAACTACCAAATCAATTCCCCTAAAGAGACAATTGAGCTTGCACAGGATCCTGTAGGATGGTACCTATGGAGCAAGGAAAGAACACAGAATCCAGCCACAACGACGGCGCTGCAATAAGGAATGACCTGAATCCCGAAACCGAAGGAACGAAACCTGGTTCAGTTAAACTAGGTGGAGGGCCAAAAGGTCTATATCCTTTAATCAAATTGCTTGTCCTTAATTACCTTTTCGTAACCTGGTCCTTAATTACCTTTGCTAACTTGGCACGTGGCCTGTGGCCTCAGCACCTGGGCTATCCTACTGTACCACCTCGCCAGGGCTCCCAGGGTTGTATTATCATTTACCAATTAGACCTAAAAGCAGACTATGGTCAGGCAGGGCCATCCCCTAGACTTTTTGGGGGCCCTCTGTGAGATTTGGTTGGGGGGCCCCCAAAACATTTTGGTGGCCCCCCTCTTGACGGCAGAGAGAAAAAGTTAGAGTTAAGTACAATTCCACATATTTTGCCAAGGGGCATAGAATTTCTTTTGCAATTTTAAAGCACATTTTCTGCAATTCTACACATTTTGCTGTGGGGCAGAGAGAACATTTAGCAATTGTATAACTAATTATATGCAGTTCTACACATTTTGCTATGGGACAGAGAGAAATTTGAGCAATTGTATAACTAATTATATGCAATTCTACACATTTTGCTATGGGGCAGAGAGAACATTTAGCAATTGTATAACTAATTATATGCAATTCTACACATTTTGCCATGGGGTGGAGAGAACATTTAACAATTTTAAAACTCATTCTATGCAATTCGACTCATTTTGAAGATAATTTACAGAAATTTGACACATTTTGCAATGACTTATGCCATGTTAATATAGTATTTGAGTGAGAGTGACTAACAAAATCAATGGCCCTTCGTGCCTGGTTGGTAATTCAGCCATGATTACTACATTTACATTTTAGTCATTTAGCTAGACGCTCTTATCCAGAGTGACTTTTAGCCGCAATTATGGTTCCTTGCTCAAGGGCACATTGACAGATTTTTCTCCACGTCGGCTCAGGGATTCAAACCACAACTGTCCGGTCACTGGTCCAACACTCTTAACCACTAGGCCACCTGCCGCCACTACAACAAGTTTAAATAGCTGGCGAGACTTATATACCTTTTTTTAATGCTGACATGGGCTAATTGAGAGACTGGCAGTGACTGGCATAACAAGAAGAAAAAAAATGCTTACGCACAACCAAGTTTCGAAATGTCGCCCCATGTATTCTGCTATTCAGGTGTTGCCTGCCTGCCGGGTTTAAGTGCTGGCCTGAAATAGCTCAGCTGTACTTTGACCTTTTAGAAGCGGACAGCGCAGATGGATAGTCCCGGGAAAGCTAATAGGAATGCCCTGAGCAGGGTCACGCCATGCCACACTATAGTAAACCCTGGGCTTTGTCACACCATAGGACGTATATAGCCAGATTAACTAGCTGATTGAACTGCCCCTACAGGTGTAGGATCTTAAGTTGATCACTCTTTTGTTGCGGAGATATTTTTCTGCTCAGCAGGAAATGGAAACTTGTAGTGTATTTGAGTTTTAAAAAGCCTTCTAAAGTTTAGAATTTCACTTTGAAATTACAGACTAGGTTTGTCCTAACAAAAAAAGGCCAGACACTCGGAAAACATTTGCATTTGAGTCATTTACATACAGAGCATACCGATACAGCTACTACAGTATAGCCAGTTGTCTGAGCACTGTGACCACAGGCTCTATTTCTCATTCCAACACCCACACATCCCACTTCACCACCATATAAAACTGCTTTCCTGTACAGCCGAGCTCACAGGGGATGTGAAGGATGATGGAAAGTGCATTTTGCCTTTATTCTCTTGGCCCACAGTTGACCTTTTTTTCAAGCAGCACAGAAATACTAAGTCTTATCAAATAATGTCCATGATAAGTAGGATGGATGTGGTAGCGTGTGGGGAGGAGGGAGTGTGTGTATGTTTGTACAGATGTAGGATGGTAATTTGATCACCCTGTTGCAGGAGAACTGTTGCAGGACATTTAAAAGGTGTAGTCTATTTGAGAGTTAAAAATGCTTATGAAGTTTGTCAATTCCAATTTGACATTTTTTGACTTGATTTGCCCTAACGAACAATGTATCAACCTCCACAAAAAAATTCCATTAATCATAATCCACTTAATAATTTATATTTCCTGTTACTGCAGGATTATTTCCCTGCTATAGCAAACTGGAACAAATTAAGATCCTACGTTTGTATAGGTCTGTGGAGTAGCATGGAAAATGTCTGACCTGACCATGCTGCTGCTGCTAAGACGTCATTCGGGGGTCAATGCAACGTCATATTTGAGACGTGGGATCTCCTTCTTATGCTTTTTTGACTCGCTACTGTATATTGTATTGATAGCAGACACTCTTTTTAAGATGAACTCATAACTAGTGTACTGTACTACAAGGAACAATAAAATATTGAAATCACCAGCAAATAAACATCACAGGTCAAAAATGTGCCCTTTTGACACTATTCCACATCTAAATTCATAAAATGGTTAAATTGATGTTAAAACTATATCGTGATGCGGAAATAATCTACAAGAGTGCTGTAATAAACTGTCATTGAAGTCTGTGGAATGATGACACTCAAGACTCTCTCAGTCTTCAACCGATTAGAGCTGTGGTGAACTGAAGTGCTTTTAGGAGCTGGGTTCTCTATTGTCGTCCATGCATTACTAACACAAGGTTATCTGTATGGAGTGGAGAGATGGAGAGTACAGAGGGCCGTATGCGTCCCAAATGGCACCCTATTCCCTATTTCCTGGAATAGGGAATAGGGTGCCATTTGGGACCTGGGCACAGCCTCTTTTGAAAAACGAAGCGGATTTAAAATGGGTTGTATACTACAGGCAAGGCTCAATCAGTGCATTGCTGTATACCCGGTGTAGCTCTTTTCTATTCCCATGGTCAAGTAGGGGTTTTAGACGCTGTAAAACCATCCTATTGCTATTATATACTAGCACACTCTCCTCACAGGTACAGTAGATGGCTCAGGTTTTCAGATTAAGATGTATTGGTGCATGGACAGTATGTAAACAAAGATTATATCACATCTGTCCATCGTTTCATTTGTTCATTTGTTTGTTCATTCGTTTATTCATTTGTTTACTCATTCATTCATCTATCGCAACTCCTAATGTTCATCTTATGTAATAGATGGGTGTGTACCGTGCAATCTTAAAGTCAGGAAGAGGTTTCCGTAAAGTTGGCATATGTGACAGGCCCCGTCTGCCAAATCCTTTAGCTCTACTACTAAATCAATGGTATTCCCCGCATCATTATCCTTAAGGCTTCTAAACCCACCCAACTTTACATTTTGGCCCTGGCTTTCGGCTAAAGCCATCCAAGAAGTCTGACTGTAAATAGCAATCCACTAGGCATGGCCAGTGGTGCCAGTACTACAGCAAAGTGCTATGACATGCTATTGAGCTTGGTTGCTTAGTTACTGCACTTTACATTGATCCATCACTTTCTTTTTCTTTGTTCTTCCCAACACACACACACACACACACACACACACACACACACACACACACACACACACACACACACACACACACACACACACACACACACACACACACACACACACACACACACACACACACACACACACACACACACACACAGTCCTTACATGACAAATGCCTGTAATTTTCCTCCCACAGCTAGGGAGAAACGCTCGTTTAGTCCCTAGAAACATTCACAGTGGACCTCATTTTGATTATTTTCTTTAATCCAGAAAGACACTTTGTCATCCGGGGGATTAAAGTACAGTTATTCTTTTCATCCATAATTAGAAAAATAAAATAAAAGATATATATATATATTTTTTTTTACATGGAACATGGAAATGAAGTAGAAATGAAGTAGACTGGTAGTGTATAGCCTTGAAGTACCTGACTCGTCCTCACATTTTCTTTCTCTCTCTGTTTCCTTTTCTTTCTTCCAGGCTCCTGGGGCTCATCCCTTTCTTAACCTGGTTCTCTAGGCCTTTGTGTTTTTCTATTTTATATACAGACCATCTACAAAAGCTGAGGAATCTATAGAGATATTAATTTGATCAACCTGTTGCAGGAGGTTGACGTTTGTAATTTCCTACTTTGAAATTCATCTTAGACGGGATTTTAATTTACGGAAAATGTCAGTCAATTACAATCCAATTAACAATCCAAATGTCCTGTTGCTGTAGGATTATTTTCCTGCTACAGTAAATGAAGATCCTATATCTGTACCTCCACTCATTCCCCATGGTCCTGACTGGCCCATTAGTCCTCACGATCCACCTTCCTCTGCATCTCCCTGCATGCTTAAAGAGACCTAGGCCTCACATTGATAGCAGACAGGAAAGGTGCTGTTTCTGAGGTTTCTCGCCGAATGTTGGCCCTCTATTCTTAGGACAGGTGTGGTTTCCCGTCAATATCCCCACAGTGTTTCAACAGTGACAGTGTTCAGGAGAGGAACAGCTTGCCAGTTGTTTCAGTTTAAATTAAAAACCTCTGATAAAGCGGAAATCCTTCATCTGCACTTGATTTAATTCTTTTGTTGGACTGCAGGTACTGTCCTAGCCAGCGCTTTCCTGAATCCCGACAGTAGGTTACTGACTACCCTAAAGGTTGCAATTATACTTTACGTACAATATAAACGCAACAATTTCAAAGATTTTACTGAGTTACAGTTCAAATCATGAAGCGTCTGCTAAATGACTTAAATGTAAATGTAAATGAAATCAGTCAATTGCAATAACTTCATTGGGCCCTAATCTGTGCATTACCATGTTGAAACATGAGCTGATGGCAGCGGATGAATGGCATGACAATTGGCCTCAGGATCTCTTCGCTGGATCTCTGTGCATTCAAATTGCCATCAATATAATGCAATTGTGTTCATTGTCCTTAGTTTATGCCTGCCTATACCATAACCCTATCACCACCATGGGGCACTCTGTTCCCAACATTGACATCAGCAAATCGCTCACTCACATGACGCCATACACAGAGTCTGCGTTTGTGAGGCCGATTGAACGTACTTCCAAATTCCCAAAAACGACGTTGGGAGGCGGCTTATGGTAGAGAAATTAACATTCAATTATATGGCACCAGCTCTGGTGGACATTCCTGCAGTCAGCATGCCAAATGCACGCTCCCTCAAAACATGAGACATATGTGGCTGTCACACTGATCTGTTTCGCCTGTCTTGTGCTTGTCTCCACCCCCCCCCACCAGGTGTCTCCAATTTGTTCCCATTATCCCCTGTGTATTTATACCGGTGGTTCTGTTTGTCTGTTGCCAGTTCGTCTTGTCTTGTCAAGCCTACCAGCGGGTTTCTCTAGTCCCTGTTTTCTAGTCCTCCCGGTAGCAACCTTTTCTGCCTGCCCTAACCTCAAGCCTGCCTGCCATCCTGTACCCATCTGACTCTGACATAGTTTACGAACTTCTGCCTGTCCTCGACCTGCCTCTTGCCTGCCCCTTGTCTATTAATAAATATCAGAGACTCGAACCATCTGCCTCCTGTGTCTGCATTTGGGTCTCGTCCTGTGTCGTTATAGAATGAACTGGCCATGACTGACCCAGCAGACTCGGACTAGCTCCTCAACACTGTCTCCCCTGCATGGAGCCACCATTGGGAGAAATTAGGAGCTACTCCAGAACCTTATGGAAGTACATACTTTGGCAGAATGCCATGACCAGGGTTCCAAATCATTACTGGAGCAATTCCGTGGACTATCTATCAGGCATCATGCTGCAACGGAGACCTCCCGGACGCTCAGTAATCCCCCTACCAGTGGTGATTTCGTCCAGCCTACCCCGGCGATGGGCGCCTACAGAAACACAGGAGGGAGAGGAGGTCTGTTCTCGGCCACACTCGCTCGTCCATGTCTGCTTTCTCGCCTTCGAAGAACCCCGGAAGTCCCCGACGCCTGCATTCCCGAGAGGATCCGAAGCCACCTGAGCCCCCTCGGGAAACATCGGGGGACGGGCGACTCGTTTACTCCAGAGCCTATGCAACTGGGCAGGGCTAGATTGTCGCCTAAGGAACAATTACGTAGACTGAGCTCCAACTGTTGCCTGTATTGTGGTTCTACAGGGCATTACATATCCACCTGTCCAGTAAAAGACCAGGCTCATCAGTAGGTACGCTGGTGAGTATGCTGGTGGGCCATACTGTGAGTCTTCTAACTCCTATTACTTGTACACCTTTCCATGTTATCCTGCTGTGGAGTGATTGGTCTAAATCTCTACGGGTGATCATTGACTCTGGGACTGACGAGAACTTCATGGACGCTACTCTAGTATCTGAGCTGGGTATATCCATACAAATCCTCTCCATTCCCATGGACGTCAGAGCACTGGATGGACGCTCCGTTGGCAGGGTCACTCACAGTACGGTTCCCACTAACATGCGAGTGTCGGGCAATCACAGTTAGTCCATACAGCTTCTACATATTGAATCTCCCCATGTTCCTGTCGTTTTGGGATTTTCACGGCTCCAAAGGCACAACCCCCTGATTGACTGGACCACTGGTTCTATCCTGGGTTGGAGCCTGTTTTGCCACTCACATTGCCTTAAAGTGGCGCAGACTGCCCCAGGGCGTCCTCCTGCGGGCTCTGGAAAAGCATTGGATATCTCTGCCATTCCCGCGGAGTACCAGGACCTCCTGGAGGTTTTCAGCAAGGCTCGCACCAACTCCTTTCCTTCGCATCGCCCCTATGATTGCGCCATTGACTTTCTCCCAGGCACCACACCGCCTCGTGGGTGGCTGTATTCCCTCTCTGGCCTTGAGACCAAGGCCATGGGAGGAGTACACTAAGGACTCTCTACCTGCTGGGAGCATTTGACCTACTGCCTCCCCTGCTGGCACAGGTTTCTTCTTTGTGGAAAAGGACAAGACCCTCCGCCCATGTATCAACTACCATGGCCTCAATGATATCACTTTGAAGAATCGTTACCCTCTACAACGCATCTCCTCGGCTTTCAAACCTCTCCAGGGGGCAACCTTCTTTTCTAAGTTGGACCTTCGGAACGGCTACCACCTAGTTCGGAAAAGGGAAGGAGACGAGTGGAAGACCGCTTTCAACCCAGCTAACGGACACTATGAGTACCTGGTCATGCCGTTTGGACTCACCAACGCCCCTGCAGTTTTCCAGGCCCTGGTCAACGATGTGCTCCTGTGACGTGCTGAATCGGTTTGTGTTTATCTACCTCAATGACATGCTTGTTTGTTCCCGTTCTGCTCAAAAGCATGTCCGACAAGTCCTCCAACGCCTCTTGAGTTGTTTGTGAAAAATGAGAAGCGTGAATTCCATTCGCCCCACTATCTCTTCTCCGGGATACGTCATCGCTGAAGGGAACGTTCAGATGGATCCTGACAAGGTGAGAGTGGTGGTGGATTGGCCCCAACACACATTTAGAGTGCAGCTGCAACATTTTCTGGGATTCACTCATTTCAGGGATTTCCCAATCTCTAAAATCCTTAGTCCCACTGTTCTGTTGCTTCCCTTCGTATACATCCCACGGTTCATGTGTCTAAGATTTGTCTCACAGCCCTTTGTCTCCTGTTTCCAGGCCCCACTGCCCCTCCCCGTCTCCGTCTCATCGATGGCCATCCGGCATACATGGTGAGACGCCTGGTGAGTGTTCGACCTCGGGGCAGGAGTTTCCAGTACCTGGTTGACTGGGAGGGTTATGACCTGGAGGAGAGGTGCTGGGTCCCTACTAAGGACATCCTGGACCCGGCCCTCATCGCTGACTTTCACAGCCGGCATCCCGGTCAACCAGGTATGCGCCCAGGTAGGACGCCAGGTGGCGCCCCTAAAGGGGGTTTACTGTCACATCCTGATCGGTTTCACCTGTCTTGTGCTCGTCCCCACCCCCCACCAGGTGTCTCCAATTTGTTCCCATTATCCCCTGTGTATTTATACCGGTGGTTCTGTCTGTTGCCAGTTCGTCTTGTCTCGTCAAGCCTACCAACAGGTTTTTCTAGTTCCTGTTTTCTAGTCCTCCCGGATCCGACCTTTTCTGCCTGCCCTGACCCTGAGCCCGCCTGCCATACCATTCTGCCTGCCCTGACCTCGAGCCTGCCTGCCATCCTGTACCCACCTGACTCTGACCTGGTTTACGAACTTCTGCCTGTCCTCGACCTGCCTCTTGCCTGCTCCTTGTCTATTAATAAATATCAGCAACTCGAACCAACTTCCTCCTTTGTCTGCATTCGGGTCTTGTCCTATGTCGTTATAGTGGCATTGTGTTGTGCGACAAAACAGCTCATTTTAGAGTGGCCATTTATTTTCCCCAGCTCAAAGTGCACTTGTGTAATGATCATGCTGTTTAATCGGCTTCTTGAAATGCCACACCTGTCAGGTGGATGAATTATCTTGGCAAAGGAGAAATGCTCACTAACAGGGATCTAAACAAATTTGTGAGAAAAAAAAATGAGAGAAATAAGCTTGTTGTGTGTTTGGAAAAATTCTGGGATCTTTCATTACAGCACATGAAATATGGGACCTACACTTGACATGTGGCATTTATATTTTTGTTTAGTGTAGAATGTACATGGTAAATGTCTGATGATTGGAAATTTGATAGTAACAATGCTTTTGTTAATTCATTTAAAAAAGAAAATTAGATACGTTTGTACTTCAAATGATAACTCTCTGTCATGAGTAGTGTAAACAAATGGGTTTCTGGCTGTAACAGATCGCCAAACTCTTCATCTTCATATTTTGGTTTATAGTTCATATTTGACTTGCGCCTACCTGATTACAATAAACTATAGCTGACCTGACCTGAACTTTGTATTACTGATCGATCCAGACTGTTCTATAGATACAGCCTATTAAGAGATCCTCAATGTTGGCAGGCCTTTGTGTTCTCTCTTGAGTCAGTGTTTCAGGAGAGGAGCCAATGCAACTCCTTGTGGATGTCATGAGTCTTTAGGGCTTAGCCCCAGCTTTAGAGTGAGCTCCACACTGGACCCTCCTGTAATCCTCTAGGTAAGAGGGATGATGTCCTAAAGGTGGAAAATCAACACAGAGAGCTGACAAGAGAAACCATTCCCTTTTAGATTAATTGGGAAATAATTTGATTACAGATCACCAATTTGAGCGAAAAAAACTAGGAGGCTACAATCTGAAGCTGGTGTTGGTGTGTTTGTGTGTGTCTGCCTGCCTGCCTGCCTGTCTGCCTACTCGTCTGCCCATTTGTCCATCTGTCTGCGTATGCATGCTTGTCTTTCTGTATGTCACGATGCCTGATGACCCTCTGCTGTGGCAGCGGCGTAATTTGGACCAGACCACGGGGGTCAGCGTTAGCCGACACCCTCAGCTCCAATCAGCCACTGTGGGTGGCTATGTGATTAACAAGCTGTGTTGCTTTGCAAACATGTGCTCAACCACAGCTCAATCTAAGCCTGAAGCCCCTAGAGGGTCTATGCTGGCAGAGTCCCTTACTCTGGTCTATACTGTGCAGCTCCTGGGGTATTGTCCTACTATGGTAAAGGAAGAGAGATTGGGTATAGCCGTGTTGTCTCTTAAGCTCTGTTCTTAGAGAGAAAACCATTCACCACATAATCCACAAACGCAATGGGTGCCAAGCTGTACTTAACACAGCAGGGTCAGAAGCAACTTTTTGGCACTGAGACTTTTGCATTTGTTCAATAAATCAACTAGGACACCAAACCACGATGTAGTTTCACTTAGAGTAGGATATGAGGAACCTTGTGTCCTGGACATAAGTAACAAACTGTTCCGTTCCTTTTCCATCGTGCATTTCATTCGTACACGACGCCGGCCTCCGATATGTGTTGCCAGAAGAACGTTTAGTCCCTAGTAATGGCTTCATCCTAGTTTCGCTTGACTCAACATCTGAGCTTCAACTATGACTTTGGTCTGAGACTTGCTAGTTCCTGATATGTGCCCTGGCCTGTATAATATCTCATTAGCGCCCTCACGGTGTCCCGTTTCTCTCTTTCAGATGCCTATCCAGTCTCTGAGGTGGTGTACCTCTGGCAAACCGGTGCTGCCAAGTCTGTAGTGGTGGCAGAAGACGGATCCCGTCTCAACCAGTACCACCTGATCGGCCAGACCGCAGGCTCTGAGGACATCTACACCAGTCGAGGTGAGGTATATTCTCAAAAAAAAACGTTCCCAGCTCTCTTCCAATATCCACACTAGCATACCCTAGAATTAAGCAATGTATTACGGTATGCATTCTAATTGGTGTGCACATATGGATGTTGGAATGGAATGTAGCCGGAGACATTAAGATTTTGAATTGTACCCTTTAGGTATCAAATAATATATATATAGAAAATGTTTGATAAAATATTGTATTTTGGCCTTTACTACTATAGCCCATAGAAACGCATTGAATAGCGCATTCATAAATTACTAAAAAGACAGTGCAAAAATGAAGGTTTTGAAGTGTCTGTCCTATATCTAGGAGACATAAGAAAGCTCAGGAAATATTTGTGTTTTTATGGACACATTTAACAACCCTTATTTTTGTTGGCACAAAACTACCTCCATACTTCCATTCATTGTATGGGTTACCTTCAGACGAGTCCTGTGACACTCGTTGGGGTAGTAGGGCAAAACAGAGAGTCTCATCTTTCCATAGAGGGGTCATCTTAGTTGGTAGGCCAAACCCTTCGGACGCTACAGACGTTTCCGTGAGAAGACCGGACAAAGAGGGTTCTCTCACGGTCTGACAAACACCCGAAGTATCTCGGCCACCTTCCACCGCAGGTGCGGAACGCTGTCATAGGCGGCCATGCAAATATCTCTATCTTAAGCTGACCGATTTTCATTGGGATTCTGTTATTATGTTACTTCGATTGAAGCACGGGTGGGTCAGTAGACTCTTGAATATTACGTTGGGGAAATGAATATTTTGGGTGAAGGTATCCTATCCCTTTGAAATGTCATTTTTAGCCTGACTTCTCCAAACTCCACTGTACTTCGCTGTAGGCTAGCGGGGGGGGGGGGGAATATTTTTGGAGAAGGAGCAAGAGCAGAAAGGGAAGGAGCCAGCTGTCACTTAGGCTACACATGGACTCACTTATTCCTGTCCTGAGCTCCCTGGGAGTCACGGGTTAATCCCGTGTTGACTGTCCCATCGGGCTTTTGCATAAGAGGACGACATCACAGCGCCCGCAGGGATTGGACATCCCAGGCTCCCGGGCAAAGACACGTGGGACTGAAAGGCTTAATTCCCTTTATGTAAAGCAGAACTGTAGTACACTTCGGCTGCTGTCTGCAGAATGGCTGTTAAAAGTTTGGATTTCCCTGGTGTTGTGCGTAGAATGGCAGACACCATCCAGCCCAGTCAGAGTCATCGTCACAGCCGTTTAACTCCTTGGCCATGAAAGGAAAGGAGAGGCAGGACAGTCCCTCCATGGCAATCTCCCTTGATCATGGATAAGAACTAAAACCCTCCCTGCCTGTTAAGTAGGCGGCGGGATCCTATAAGCTTCCCTGCAGGGCCACTGATAAGTGTAAACTATAGTCCATTTGTGGACTGACCCCCGAACTTCAGTAGGCCCGCGAGCTGAAAGTGTGTTTCTGCGCATCTCCTTTCCTCCACCTGCTCCTCTGCTTGCCAGCAAGTGACAAATGGGAGCTGCGGAGGTCAGGCGGTGGCTGTGGGCCGTCTGTCTGGCCCAGGGCCAAGTCAGTAGAGTTCACTGTCCCCGATGGGAATCCAGTGGGTCAGTTCTGTTGCGGTTCTTGAATTAGCATGTGCCTAATCTTAGCTACAATCCCTCTATGGCTAAATCAAGACGAGATTAGCAACAGCTCGGTTTAGGGACATGACATCCTATACCCCCTCACAGTACATTTACAGCAAACCACACTGAAAATAAATACCGTACACCCCTAAAATGATATAGTACACTGTTTGGTAAAAGAGGGAAATATAGTTTGTCCTGCAAAATGGAGTCCCTTAGTTGGGTTTAGAACAGTGTGCTTTTATGCAATGTCTCCTTTGGACATATCCCAAAGCCCAGCCTATTCCAGTTTTCTTTGTTTCTATTTGCACATTTACTTAAGTATTTCAAGAACTTTCTGGGACCACCGTTGCCTTTAGTACTCACCAGTTGACCAACATGGCTGCGTTATTGTCTGCAATGAATGGAAGTTCCCCATAAACGCTCCAGAATCCTTGCAGTAAAATCCACCAAAGGTACATGTTCATTCCTCTATGAGTCTCATCGGGCTCCATGCATCAACAGCAAACAGTCCGGATGGAGGATCGGATCCCCGGTCGGTCGGTCGGTCGGTCGCTCGGGGCGCAGAGGGGCTGGGAGTCATGGGTGTCTCCCCGGGGGGCCGAGAAGACGCCGGCTAGCTGGGGCTTCTGGGGCTGGAGACATTATGGTCCCTGCGTTGGCCCTACGTCCGTTTGGCTCACAGAATCACAAACTTCCCATGGGGCACCAGGTCAGCCCCCCTCCATCACACCCCTGGGAGAATTGTTATTAACTCGGAGCTTAGGTCTGTAGATATCTGTCCGTCGGTCGCTGGAGATTTGGTAGCGTCGCGTCCTTGTCGAGTGCGCGAGGCCAGAGCACAGCAGAGCAGAGCAGAGCAGAGCCGAGCTGAGTGAGTGGGCAGGACTGAGCTAGCGTTTTCCCTGATGGCAGGATGCAGATTGTGACAGGGGATTAGTGAGATACAAAAATCCGATTTTGCCTGGAGAACGCAGCAGTCATCAGTGGATTTTCTATAGTTTATCAGGCGACGGCTGTGGGAAGCCTGAAAGGATTTTTTTAAAGCTTCAAATGCAATCTTCAGTTGGTTAACAGGATATGTTTGTTTTTTCCCTCCACTTTTTTACCACAACACATTTACCTCACACAGCAACTGTCACATTAGTGAGTGTGACATACATATTTTAGCGAAGCCATTTTATATCATATTTTATTCATCTGATTAATTGTTTTCTTAGATAATTATATTTGTTGGCGATTGTTGCCATGGGCCATGTGTCATTGTCATGTGTTTTTTTTATATAACTTTTTTAAAATATATATTTATATTTTATATCACTTTTTTTTTTTTTACAAAAATGCATATTATTATAAAGTTCGATAAAATTATGAAATATATAATACAATTAGCCAAAAATGCAGGATGACTTTGCGATTCACTCTCCCTTTCCACTGTATATCTCTATCATTGTTGCCACTGCAATTATTCATCTTTGTTCCACTGTCCTCTAAACCAACAGGACAGTACACAGTCATGATGTGTCACTTCTACCTGAAGAGGAAGATTGGTTACTTTGTCATTCAGACCTACATGCCCTGCTTCATGACCGTGATCCTGTCCCAGGTGTCCTTCTGGCTCAACCGTGAATCTGTACCAGCCAGGACCGTCTTTGGTTAGTATAACCGCACCACAACCACTTGAATCAACTCTAACTAAAAGTGTACTTTCAACTCAAAAATGGAAATGGACAGTATGTGTTGCCCCGTCACCCAACACATACAATTATCACAATTGTCATGAATGAATGTTAGATTTTTTACATTTAAACACATTGTCTTTCACAATAACGACCTGGTTAAACGACAATGATCTATATCATCCATGATCATGCCAATTTGAAATAGATTTTCAGGCAATTATAGACATCACAGGTGATGACCACCTTTTCTCTTGTCCCTAAAAAAACGGAATGTCTACAGTAGGGTTCCCCAACTGGCAGGGTGATTTTATTTGGCCCCCCAAGTTCTGAGCAAAAATAAATAAATATTTTTTTAATACTTATTTGATTTATTGTTGGACATAGAAGACTGTAAAAATGCCAGCAAATCAGCTCTAAGTGAATTTAATTTTGAAAATCTATTCCAAAATATTCCCACCCATAACAGAGAGATATACTACATGACCAGAAAAAGTATGTGGACACCTGTTCATTGAACATCTCATTCCAAAATCATGGGCATTAATATGGAGTTGGTCCCTATTTTGCTGCTATAACAGCCTCCACTTTTCTGGGAACATTGCTATAGGGACTTGATTCCATTCAGCCACCTGAGCATTATTGAGGCCGGGCACTGATGTTGGCCAATTAGGCCTGGCTCGCAGTCGGCGTTCCAATCCATCCCAAAGGTGTTCGATGGGGATGAGGTCAGGGCACTGTGTAGGCCACTCAATTTCTTCCACACCAATCTTGACAAATAATTTCTGTATGGACCTCGCTTTATGCACAGGGGCATTGAAACAGGACTGTTGCCACAAAGTTGGAAGCACAGAAACGCCTATAATGTCATTGTATGCTGTAGTGTTAAGATTTCCCTTCACTGTAACTTAGGGGCCTAGCCCGAACCATGGAAAACAGCCCTAGACCATTATTCTTCCTCCACCAAACTTTACAGTTGGCACTATGCATTCGGGCAGATAGCGTTCTCCTGGCATCCGCCAAACCTAGATTCATCCGTCGGATTGCCAGATGTTGAAGCGTGATTCATCACTCCAGAGAACGCGTTTCCACTGCTCCAGAGTTGGCGTCAAGCTTTACACCAGTCCAACTGACGCTTGGCATTGCGCATGGTGATCTGAGGCTTGTGTGCGGCTGCTCGGCCATGGAAACCCATTTCATGAAGCTCCCGATGAACAGTTCTTGTGCTGACATTGCTTCTAGAAGCAATTTGGAACTCGGCAGTGAGTGTTGCAACCAAGGACGCGCTACGTGCTTCGGTGGTCCCGTTCTGTGAGCTTGTGCGGGCTACTGTACCACTTCGCGGCTGAGCTGTTGTATGACGGTGCCACATTGAAAGTCACTGAGCTCTTCAGTAAGGCCATTCTATTGACAATGTTTGTCTATGGAGATTGCATGGCTATGCGCACAATTTTATACTCCTGTCAACAATGGGTGTGGCTGAAATAGCCAAATCCAGTCATTTGAAGGGGTGTCCACATACTGTTGTATATAGTGTATACTGTATGTTATCAAATACAAATGTAAGCAAGGTTTGAAATGATTATGTTTTAATGAAGTATTATACTTGTTTGGTCTTCTTGCGATCAATTTGCAGTCTACAAATGATTTGTAATTATGTTCCGGCCCCCTGACCTTCTGCTCAATAACAAATCGGCCCACGGCTGAATCTAGTTGATGATCCCAAAATGTCTTCAGCTACCACACGTCACTACAGATTATGTTAACGACTCTATTCCCATATACTAAAGAATATATTACAACCTGTTGCTCACTCATCATACAGGGGTAGTGTTCATTAGGCAGAGAATGTAAGAAAATGGACAAATGGACTGAAACAGGGAGGGACTACCTGGCCTTGTCCAAGTAGAAACTCTTATTTTATTTTTTCTGTTGCAAAACGTTTGAAACCCTTTTCCACTGTGTGCCCTAATGAACATCACGTATCTGTTTTTCAACCAGGTGTCACTACAGTGCTGACTATGACTACTCTCAGTATCAGCGCTCGCAACTCGCTGCCTAAGGTGGCCTACGCCACAGCCATGGATTGGTTCATCGCTGTGTGCTATGCGTTCGTCTTCTCCGCGCTTATCGAGTTTGCCACCGTCAACTATTTCACTAAGAGGAGCTGGGCGTGGGATGGCAAAAAGGCCATGGAGGCTCAGCACCCAAAGGTGAGTCCAGGTATCCCACTCTCCATTGAGAAAACTGTCTATGAAACACTATTGAAAAGTGATAGAGAGCTATGGTCGTGTTTTTGGGATGACGTAATGGAAACGTTGATGCTGTAAATGCATAATAATTACTGGCAGAGATCGTAAAGTTAAACTAAAAACCCGTTTAGCCCCGGTTTGTGAGGGTCGACATGTAACACTGACTATTTGTATCCATCCAACACAAATAGTACCGTATTAAATATTAAACGATACATTTGAAATGTTTTATCTCAACAGAAAAGGGACCCTATGGTGCTTTCTAAGAAGCCCAACAACGTCTGTACAGCAGGAGTGAACTACACCCCCAACATCACTAAGGATATCTCTATCTCCACCATCTCCAACAGCACCTCCATACAACTAAGATCGTCTGAAACAGAAGTCCTGGACCCCAAGAAAACCTACAACAGCGTGAGCAAAATCGACAAAATGTCCCGGATAGTTTTCCCTGTCCTATTTGGAACCTTTAACCTAGTGTACTGGGCTACTTACCTCAACAGAGAACCGGTCATCAAAGGAGTCAATATATTGGCTCCAACATAGTGTCCTTGTCAAACACACCACCCTACCTTCAACCGTATTGGCCTACAAGCTGCTGAAGAAAATGCTACTGTCTCACAAAGGATGGGAGATGTCATGGTTTCTGTCTTTCTCATTACTGTCATTTGCATGAAGCTTTTTGGAGAGATACTCTGCCCATGTTTGCCTTGATAGTCCCTCTTTATACCTACTGTACATTGCTTTAATTCAACAATGATATTTTGAAAGTGAAAATCAATGACATTTTGAAAGTGAAACCCGACAAGGACATTTTGAAATGCTGCAGTGTGGACATTTGCCCTGGCCTCAAATGAATTGAAAACTGTCACGGCATTTATGTTGTTGTTTATAACCCGGTCATCTTGAAGAATAGGAGACTGAGAAACACATGCTGTGTTAGTGATATGAAGTAAGATATTGGAGGCTAGGATGGTAAGGGGAAGTGGCGAGTAATTATTTTCAGTGTCATTTCCAGTCAATTTGTAAGGTTTGTATAATACTGCGGACAAATCTCTCTTATCTCTATTGGATACATATGTTGTTATACTTTTGTCATTTTTGCCCATCTCACATGTACTGTTTGTCCAATTTAAAATGTTACTATTTCTTACCTCTATCTATATCATGTACAGACTCATCATTTTTTTGACAAACGTGGGTCTAACCGTGGAGACAGAGGCCAAATAAGCTAGCAAGATACAACGCTGTGATGTAATTGATGATACAGTCTAATCAACCTAGGTGAAAGTGCACAGTGGGAAAATTCTAAGCATTAGCATGTTCTAAAATGGTTGGTTGATGAGGTCGGACTTTTTCAATTGCAATGAAAGCGTTTTCCCCAAGCTAGAGGGAGTGGATGCCTACTTAGAAGTTTTGAGCTGACCCTTTGTCGTGAAAGGTTGAACTCGTATACTGTAACAGGATCCGTTTTCAGGGTCGTGTTCCTTAGCAATCAAATGGGGGGGGAAAAAACGGACTGAAACATGGATGCACTTCCTGGATTTGTTCAATAAGAAACACTTATTTCATTTACCGTTTCAAAACATTTTGGCACAGTTTGCTCTACTGAACACAGCCCTTCTACACTGCTGTCCTATCCTCATTGTGCCATGACCAGATTGGCCCCAGTCCCTGAAGTCTGCTCGGGTTGAATTAGCCTGGGATAATGAGCTTGTACCTGTTAAACACTATCTGATATGGTCCCTGGAGAGAGAACGAACCACATGGGACTGACCACCCACCCTCACCCCAGGCCCAGAGCGCTTTGTTCATGGTACGGAAAGGAGAGCATGTGGGTAGGGCTCCGGGGCATGGTGCCTCTGTGGTTAACACCTACTTTCTTGTTACAGACTCAAGAGATCGAGATATGGTATCTTTTTTTTTTAAGAGAAAGAAAGAAGAATAATGGATGAAACACTAAATAATACGTTTGTGCTTCAAGGCCACCGTACTGGAGAGAGAGAAATGAATCCCCACTTCAGTAAAAGATGGAGATACAGCCTATATGAAACAAGCTGTTCCTGAGAATCACATAAACTCGTCGACACAGCGTGTACGGAGAGAAAATAGATGGGATAATTATGGATTTGATGATGGATAATATTAGTGACAGATGGATAATTTAAATGTCACTGACGTTGCAGTTCTCATTAAAGTATCATGTTGTAGATAACGCAATAACTGAACACGCATTGTTATTAATTATTTTATATTCAAATCTCCTAGGCAACAAAGACATCCTTCGTGTAAAAAGAGACGGTGACTAAAATACCTCTTTATTTGTATGTCTCTATGTGACATCTTGTGTTAAAGGAATAATCCACTAAAAAACTTGTATGTATTTTCTTCATTAGTCCACATTTGATACAGTCTCAAAATTGTTTTGCATGTTTTCAAGATAAAGGACTTTCACAAAGTAAATTGCCACTTGCCACATCATTAAATTCTGTCATTCCATTGCAAATCAAACCTATTTAATTTAATGTCATATATAGTATATTAATTAGTTATGTGTACTATTCTCCTTGTACTGGTGTCAATGTGTACATACTTTGAGGCTGCAGCACCAAAACAAAAATGTAAGCACTTGACAATGAGGCATCCCTCTGAAAAGAAATCCACCAATCAGACTTAGTGTACATCTTAATGGAACAAATGGAACATGACCCCATGTAGGTGTCATATATGAGCTATCCCTTGTCACTAATAGCAACTAGCAAAGGATGGGAGACGAGGGGACTGCGCTGATGACTCGACGGATTATAGAAATACTGGCCCAGGAGGTCCTGTTGTGTAGGGAGAGAGAGGACTGATTCCATCCCATCAGTCACTGTGGCAGCCACATCTGCCATACATCTGTTTGTCAAGGATTTAGTTCCGCTTAAGTTGCTTTTCCATTCAGGAGCCCTGTGTGCTTCCCTCCAATTTAAGCCCTAACTGATGACAAATGGTGGTGCTCCTATGCAGTGGACAGCTGCGGTGCGTGTTAGCAGGCAGGGAGAAATGTACAATTGCAATGCTACGCTGAGACAAAGACACATGATAGCTCATCGCTATGCGGTTGTAGCTTAGCATAGTGCATACACTACCACCCATGTGTGTGTGTCTGATGCATCAATGGATTATGTGACTAAAAAGTGTCAATAAATGTATGTACATTATTTGATTAAATGAGTACACTGAAATCACTTTTTACCCTATTATTATATTCTGTTTTCAGGGGGGAGAAATTATCAAACAGAATGGATGGTCTTCAGTCACAGTAGCCTGTATCCTCTGTGTATGCATGTTGCATGTCGATAGGCTATACAGTGGCCTATATCCTCTGTGTATGCATGTTGCATGTTGATAGGCTATACAGTAGCCTATATCCTCTGTGTATGCATGTTGCATGTCGATAGGCTATACAGTAGCCTATATCCTCTGTGTATGCGTGTTGCATGTCGATAGGCTATACAGTAGCCTATATCCTCGGTGTATGCATGTTGCATGTCGATAGGCTATACAGTATCCTATATCCTCTGTGTATGCGTGTTGCATGTAGATAGGCTATACAGTGGCCTATATCCTCTGTGTATGCGTGTTGCATGTAGATAGGCTATACAGTAGCCTATATCCTCTGTGTATGCATGTTGATAGGCTATACAGTAGCCTATATCCTCTGTGTATGCATGTTGCATGTCGATAGGCTATACAGTAGCCTATATCCTCTGTGTATGCATGTTGCATGTCGATAGGCTATACAGTAGCCTATATCCTCTGTGTATGCGTGTTGCATGTAGATAGGCTATACAGTAGCCTATATCCTCTGTGTATGCATGTTGATAGGCTATACAGTATCCTATATCCTCTGTGTATGCATGTTGATAGGCTATACAGTAGCCTATATCAGGCAACTTGTATTACACAGTAAAGCCACATAAACCATCAATTTGAATCAAACCTGGGAGAAAGCAGGGTTTTGGATGAATACATCCTAATTCAGATGTATTTATATGTCATGAACATCTTTCAAAATTCATGAGCTTGACATAATGGAAGAGATGGATGCTTGCTTTACCTTTATTTAACTAGGCAAGTCAGATAAGAACAAAACCTTATTTTCAATGACAGCCTAGAAACTGTGAGTTAACTGCCTTGTTCAGGGGCAGAGCGACAGATTTTTACCTTGTCAGCTCGGGGATTCGATCTTGGAGCCTTATCGGTTACTAGTCTAACGCTCTAACCACGAGGCTACCTGCTGCCCCATTTCCAATTGGTGTGGGATTATAATGTGCATCCAGGGAACAATAAACCTCTCTCTCCCACTTTTGTGGCTGTGTTCCTGCTCCACACTGGTTCCTGCTCCACACTGGAAGATGCTATTTCCTACTAGGGCAGATTATATTTTGGGACTGAGACATCAAAAGGTAAATCCTCTACAGTATTATTCCACTGGCATACAGACCAGCCTGGTCTCATAGACTAGACTTAAGATAGTAATTGTAAATCCTGGACTCTCAAATTAGTACGATATGTTGCAGTTTGGTATAAAACAGATGGTTACTTAAGGCAAAACCAAAAGTATGATGGTTGGTAGGGGGGTTGAGTAGGTGTATAACGAGAATGTCTAGCAACCCAAAGGTTGTGAGTTTGAATCTCATTACGGACAATTTTAGCTGATTAGCAACTTTTCAACTACTTACTACTTTTTTTTATCTACTTTGCAGCTACTTAGCATGTTAGCTAACCCTTACCATAACCCTTTTAGCTAATCCTTCCCCTAGCCCTGACCCTAATCTTAACCCTTTAGCCTAACCCCTAAAGTTAAACCTAACCCCTAGCATATCTAACGTTAGCCAGCTAACTAACGTTAGCCGACTAGCTACCTAGCAAGAATTCATAACATATTGAACGTTTTACAAATCCATAAATATTGTACATTTGTAAATTCATAACATTAAATAAGAATTGTAATTTGTAACATAACATACGAAATGGGTGGTGGACATTCACTAATTAATATATACCATACAAAACGTAAAATATTATACTAAAAATAGTATATGAGATTTAAGTACAGAATATTGTGAAATGCTCTGAGACCAGGTTGGACAGACATAGTAGCCCTAAATTGCAGTACCGCCGCCAGCCGCAGGGAGGTGGTCTGGCTTCTCAGTGCAAACTTCCTCACGTTTTGTTGATTATCTTTACAGGTTTAATCGAAAGCAGGCTACTAAAACGAACGCAACCAACACGAATGTGGCCAATAGCATTATGTGTCAGGGTTTAGCCTGCGATAGTTAATCTGTACATGTTTCGTGTATCCCAAAAACAGGGAGAGCACGACTTTGGTTGGGAAAGCAACGTAGGGAACCAGCCTTTTTCTCAGAAAGGGGGCAACTTTGAGAGGATATGGTGCCATTTTCCAGTGGCTTTCTGCTTGAAATGTATCAAGTGATTATTTATCTTAAAGTTAAAGCGTGTTATAGCAATATGTGATCTAAGGAGCTACAATTTGTAATGAAAAACATTTGAAAGTGAATAGGCTAGTCAAAGTTAAGATGTTGCTTGCATACTTGTTTTTTAAGGCTTTTTACGAGTCTCGTTCTGTAGGTAGACGCCCTACTGTATCGTGTGAACGATAACGTCATCATGTCGGTGTATAAACTGGTTACTGTAATTGAATGGAACGGAAGGAGGTGGGGTGCTGCTGTTTTAAGACGTTGATCATTGACGTTGCAAAGCAGGACCGTAGCGGCTCAAACAATCTCGGCGACTTCCGAACGCGGATGAATTCAACCTAATCCATTGTCGATCATCAGGAGATTTGATGGATTTCCTATAGGAAACTATTCTCGGGGTGCATAGTTCCAGTTTATATATACCGCTCCTTCTCCTCCCTGGCTCCCTCTACTCACCGCTCTAACAACGCAGAAGTCTCCACCGTCTTCATCATAAGTCATTTTCATGAACAATGACAACCAAGTTGCTGGTGTCTTTCTTACTTCTGTCAGTCCAACGGGTGCGGTAAGTCTCGTGACTGTTATGATAATAGGCGTTGTTTTTACATAGTCGAAATGTGAATTGTAGTCAAATGAATTAAATCAATTAGAGCCTATTATGTGCTGTGAATGTCACGCGCGTCTTTGATACGCAACAACACCGACGCGCTTGCAGAGTATTAATTGAACTTCAGAATCATTGTTTGGCCAACTAGCTATTTATACACCCCATTTGCATTATTAATTGTCGAACGTGTTTGCATATGAATAGTCTATTCTATCAACAAATAAATAGGTAGTTAAATTCTGTAGGTAGCCTAGTTTAATTACTGTATGTAAAAACCGGGAACGTCCGTAATAATTGGTTTTGTGTTGAGATTTTGGATTATATTTGTTTCTGTTAAATAAATGACTTCTTGTACGATTTCAGTTTAAAGTTTGGTTTCATCAGCACTTGTTATGCACTGAATTCAAAAACCTAGGCCTGTAAGACTGTAATTCATGCATTAAAAGTCAATCAATCTAATGTCTGTGATATTGAGATTATTTTAAAATTAATAAAACTAACTTATTTTTTATATGGTATTTAGTTCCGACCCAGACCCAAGGGACTACGATGGGGACTATGAGGACACTACTGTCAGTCAGATGCTGGCTCCCAAAAACCACCAGGCAGAGGCCACGCTCATATTAAATAACTTACTTAAGGACTACGACAAGACACTACGCCCTGATATTGGAGGTGAGTTACATTTCTGTATTTTTACTGCGGATATTACAAAAACTTTCAATGGAGTGTCTAAATTGCTTTGGTGATACGCGCACCTTGGCTACGTCAGAAGCGCGCTGTCCATGGTGTTGAACCGGCCTCCTCGGGCGCGGTGCTTGCTCACTGGTGGTTTTGTGCCGTGTTTGTTCCACCAACGCGCTCAGAGCTTCACCTGACAACCTTATCAACCAAGCAGGAGGAGGAAATCATTCCAGATAAACAGATACACATTTGGGCCGCCTATTTGTTTACCGGTCCATGGTAACAATGAGTGGGGCACTGTATTGTATAGTAGGCTTAGGTTAGTTTCTGTGACACAACCATCTCCCCATCTGTCCCTTGTTGATTACAGATGGAATCTAGATGAAAGGAAGTTGTCAGCAACTCAATGCTGGTCATAAAATATTCACATTTGCACTTTGACACGACCATCTCATGTAGCCAAAGACAGATTCAGGATATTTATGTTAATAATCTCGGTAAGGGAACTGACTTCTTCCCACAAGGCTGTCTTCATAAAGTAGACACATACTGTTTCTTTTAGCTCCCTGAGTCTGACAACTAAATGATAGAACTATACTGAACTATACTGTACAAAAATATAAACGCAACAATTTAATTGATTTTACTGAGTTACAGTTCATATGAGGAAATTGGTCAATTTAATGAAATTAATTAGGCCCTAATCTATGGATTTCACATGACTGGGAAGACAGATATGCATCTGTTGGTCAGACAATGGTCCTCACAATGGGCCTCAGGATCTCGTCATGGTATGTTTGTGCATTCAAATTGCCATCGCTAAAATACAATTATGTTCCCTTTTACGCCTGCCCATACCATAACCCCACCGCCACCATGGGGCCCTCTCTGTTCACAACGTTGACATCAGCAAACTGCTCGCCCACACGCCATACACACGGTCTGCAGTTATGAGCCTGGTTGGACTTACTGTCAAATTCTCTAAAATGATGTAGGAGACCGTTTATGGTAGAGAAATTAACATTAAATTCTCTGGCAACAGCTCTGGTGGACATTCCTGCAGTAAACATGCCAATTGCATGCTACCTCAACTGCACATTTTAGAGTGGTCTTTTAATGTCCCCAGCACAAGGCACTGTGTAATGTTCATGCTTTTTAATTAGCTTCTTGATATGCCACACCTGTCAGGTGGATGGATTATCTTGGCAAAGGAGAAATGCTCACTAACAGGGATGTAAACACATTTGTGTATGACATTTTTGAGAAATAAGCTTGTTGTGCATATGGTTAAAAAAAACGAAAAAAGCATGATATTCACTGTATTAGGTTGCACATCAAAACATATTGAATCATACCTGATTGGATGCATTAAATGGTGTGTTCGATGAAACAACATATTACTTGATTACCTCAGCAGTCTATAACACTTCTTAATAAATCACTATGAATGACTTCATTAGAAGATTGCTCATGATTTGGGTCCGACCAAATCATCGGCTAGTGCCACCAACTGTAAAAGGTAGTGGCACCAGTTACACCATGGCATAATGCTAGTAATTAGTAATTGATACTTAGGGTATGTGTTGATTCAGGGGAACACACATGACAGGCTCTAATTTGCAATATATCCTTAGTCATTAGCTTGGCTTTTATAACGTATAAAGCTTAAAGGAATAATCCGCTTAAAATGATATTTTGGTATTTATTTTATTAGTCCACTGTTGATACAGTCCCATAATGTTTTGCATGTCAGCAATCTTGTTTTTCAAGATGTAGAACTTTCAAAAAGCAAATTGTAATTTTCCACCACCATCATCATCATGATGATGTGGCAATTTGCTTTGAGTTGGTAGTGCGCTCAGTGATGTGGGCTTGTGTGGATAAAATACCAGGACCACATTTTTGTCCCATCCCGCCCCTTTTGCATGTAGGGGTTTTACAGTCCTGTCCGAAGGTCAGATGTAATGTATTACAAATAGGGTCAAATGTACTCTTTATTCTAATTGTGCTATTGTCTCTTATTCATGTGGCCATGTAAACCACATATTACTGTAGACATATGCTCCTTTTGAATGCTGTACAATGCCATAATATGCATTGTATATTCATAAACATGTATGAATATATGACATGCCTGTTATACAAGCCGTATACTACAATGCTTTGCGCCTTGGGACATTGTATTGCCTGAGTTCCGAGCTCCAACATCACCCCACAGATTATGGATATTGATGCATCTCTCGGTTCAGCTCACATGAGGGAAGTGGCTGCTTTTGTGTCCTTATTATGTCAGCTTCCTTTTGGGTTGTCAGGGGATCCTAGACAAAGTGGGTCAGAATATTATTCCTCAGCATGCCAAGATGATGCGCCACCCAGTTTGGGAATCACACCACGGTACATCAGCATCAAACTCAGGAAGTACCAGTACCTCACGTGGCACTCCTCCGGTGCAGGCACGGGCACAGTGGAGGATTCAGAGGGATTCATTCACGGAGAACAGAGTTGAACCTTGGCTGCTTCTCTAGATGTCTATGGGGCTAGGCTGGATGTGTTGGGCTATGTTTGATGGCTGACAGGGCATGTCTGCTTGAAAGATGTAAGTCACGGGTTTATTTCCAGGTTGAAGGGTGTGAGAGTGTGAGTAACACTTGATGTTGCTAATTGTCTGAGTGGCATGGACCACCCACTGCCAGCTGTTGTAGCACATGGGAAAGTGTCATGTTCGTCAGACATGTACCTACACCAGTCTGTGTTTGTATGTGTGTGTGAACTTGTTTTCCTATTTGTCCGGACCAGAATGTCCTGAAAAGACAGGAACTCAAGAACAATTCTGAAAAGTCATGACATTTTGCATGTCCTGAAAAGTTATAATGCTATTTTAGGTTTAAGGGTTAGGTTTAGGGTTTGGGGTTAGGTTTAGGTTTGGGGTTAGGTTAAGAGTTAGGATTATGATTTTTAATGTGAATACATATTTACTTCCCAAAAAGTTCTGACAAGTAACTAAAACATGGCTTTATATGTGTGTGCGTGTGTGTTTGAGCATGGCATGTGAAGGTGTGTGAGTGTGTTTGCATAGAGTGGGTGGGTGGGTAAGAGGAGATCCTCACTCCAGTCTATCTTTTTGAAGTGTGAATTAACAACCCCGGCATTAGTCAGGCTGCTGTTGGAAATGATTGAAGAGGGACTTTGATTTCTGACAAAAACGCAGGTGCATCACTGTTAAATATAAATTGCCCTCAGACACGAATGGATTTAGAATGAATGCAGCTGCTCTTCTCTGAACATCCCTGTTCCTGGCGGCCGATTTTGTTCAACGGAAATGCTTATCCCCTCCCAAAAGATGCATTTTAAACATTAAGTTCTACATTTTCATCCATGACAATAACTCTGGAGGGGGTAGCATTGCTGTAGTCCAGCACAATGCAAAGCTTGATCCCACGTTGAGTTTGAACCATTTTCGAAATCACACCATCCAGATTCACAATGAAGGCAATCCAAGGTCGACACTCATTTTTCCTTCTGAACTTTGGATGGCACTTATTCAGGGAGATGAACCTTGCTCACCGAGACACACTGCAAGACTGGCTGTACAGCACACCTACTACCCATTTCCACTGGGTCAGATGTGACTGCACAGCCTCCACATTTGCCCTCAGCAAATGTCTTTAGACAGTCTCTTTCAGAATGGAGATTCCAGCGCCAAAGCTGCGTTGGCTGGATCACTATCAGATGGAATCGGTTTTAGATATTTCGGGCAAGGTTGGCCGCAGAAAGTGGCGCAGCCTTACCTGGATTGTATGGACGGTATTGCCATTGATTTTCTTGTGCTGCTTGCAGGGCTATCTGGCGTTAATATCCTTGACGATAGCTACGTATTCTTCCAGAGCCGTTATCCCCTGTTTTTAAGTGGTCATCAGAGACACAGCACCCAGTTTTCTATCTAAATGATTTTTGAACCGAGGGTCACAGAATTGCTCTGGACATTTCATCCACTCGGGTTTAGTAGATGGACAACGGTCAGAGAGCTGTAAACTTGTAGAATCTTAAAGGCTACGCTTGACTGCACTGGATAGTCTCAGTCCTCTCGCAAAATCCAGTTTTCGATTGAATTGATTTCAGAACTGGGGCCCACAAAATTGGTCTAGTCATTGGATCTACTTCAGGTGTAGTATATGGATAATGGTCGTAGATTAGTAGACTTTTAGAATAGAATACTATAAGCTTAGCTACATTGGGAAAACTCAGTCCTCTCAAGCTTCTCCAGAGTGACACATTGAGGCAACCTTCCAGCAGACAGGGAATGCCTGATACCCCTTTCTCTATTTTAAGCCCCCTGAAATGTCATTAGATTAGATCACCCACCGGAGAGGAGAGCCGAGATTCCCAGACAGACTCAATTAAATGGAACCCACATCTGATCAGGGGAGCACTCATCTCTGACTCCTCATTTAGTTCCACCACGGCCATCCCCATTTCCTGAATCTAGCAGGTGTCCAGAGAATCATGCAATACTTTGATTGGCTTGATACGGGCACTGCTGAGGTGCAAGGGTGTGAGTGGAGGTTATCCTTATGGATGTTCAACTTCATAAGAGTGTCTTCCACCCTCCCATTGTTAAGGATTACTAGGGTGTTTAATGGGGGAATACAAATGATTATTTCCACAGTTGAAATGCAAAGGGCTTTGGAACCAGCTCAGTGTAATCCCCAGACTTTGTCAGAATCGACTGTGAAATATACAGTATAGTACAAATGGAAGCTGTCTGACGATTTTAATACACGACTAATCTTTATTTAGATTTTTTTTAATGAAAGAGGGGATGTAATATGGAACTGAATATGCTTCAGGGTGGGTGGGTGGTGGTTACTTTTTACATTCCTCACCTGCCCTTTTAGAATGTGTAAGACGAAACCTCTTTAATACAGTACTTTCAAAGTGCTTGACATTTCCCGGATGACCTGCCTTAATGTCTTCAAGTAATGATGGACTGTCGATTTTGTCTTTGCTTATTTGAGCTGTTCTTGACTTTGTCTTTTACCAAATAGGGCTGTCTTCTGCATACCTCCCTACCGTGTCACAACACAACTGATTGGCTCAAACGCATTAAGAAGGAAATAAATTCCACAAATTAACTTTTAACAAGGCACACCTGTTAATTGAAATGCATTCCAGGTGACTACCTCATGAAGCTGGTTGAGAGAATGCCAACCGTGTGCAAAGCTGTCATCAAGGCAAAGGGTGGCTACTTTGAAGAATATAAAATCTATTTAGATTTTTGGCTACTACATGAATTCCATATGTGTTATTTCATAGTTTTGATGTTTTCACTATTATTTTACAATGTAGAAAATAGTAAAAAATTAAGAAAAACCCTTGAATGAGTAGCTGTATCCAAACTTTTGACTGGTACTGTATATCATCCAACTTGTCCCACTTCTGGACCGTACAAGGTTGATGCTATAAATTACCCACAGACACATCGAGGAAACTCCTCACTGGTCATATCAAGCAACTGAGCATCCATCTTGGATTCCCCTCCATCAGAAATGAACAGAGATCACTTGACCTAATGTCACCTGTTTCCCCATCGGGTAAAGTTCAGCCAACTCTTCCGGCTCTACGGTGATCAGGTTAGCAGGAGCCACAATGTTTCAGGCAGGACCTGAAACAGAACCAGACATCCTAATGAAGATAGGATCGCCAGAGGTGCACAATACATGTTCAAAGCCTCTCTCATATAATGAGCTCTCGCCGAATGCCCCCTCCTATTCTGCTGAACTTAATACTGTTAGTGTGGGCCTCACAGGTCTCAACTCCAGTAAAGCAGGGCCTGGTGGATTGATAGGCTATTAACCCATTCCCTGTGCTATCGTTAAAGGGACGCTCAGCAATTTAGCCAGGGCATTCACAAACATTAAAACCCAGCAACAGATTAATTTGCTGTTGTTTTGTTCCGAAGCAGCCCCATATCCTCATGAGTAATTGGTGAGATTAGATCATGGTGTCCCCGGTCTATCTATGTCTACTTTTCAAGAAAATGGCCTAATAAGTCTTGTTGGGGACCCTAACAAGACATGGGGAAGCAGATGAAAATCAATTCAATGGTTAGAGGCAACAGGAAATTATGTGGACTTGGGTCCCTAATTCAATCAATTGCAGATAAAGGCGAAAACACATTGCAGGTGCACTCAAAATGTTTGTCAGAGGCTGCGTTTTGACAGGCAGCCAAAACAGACCAATCAGATCAGCTCTGAAAAAGAACTGATGTAAAAAGATCTGATGTGATTGGCCAAAATACCAATTAGTGGAAAAACAATGAGAATCGACCTGTCTGTGTAAATGCAGCCAGAGTGTTAATTGTGACAAAACCAACACACCACATATCAGGTCTTAGAGATCCTATATGGATTCTATGTGTATTTCTCTGCAAATTAACTACAAAAACTACACCTGCCCTTACTGTGTTTACATTATGTATATACACATATAATTTTCCACTATGTATGATTGATTGGGTCTCATTAACATTTTCAAATGTACTTTTTGAAATTGTACAGCAATACTGTCACCAATACATGTTGTGGTCGTCAACTTACAGCTCTCTCTGGCTGGTCTCTCTTTTGATAAGGACAAGTAGAGGATATTAGTTTCAGGTTGCAGCGGAGGCCAGGGACACAGCCACCTGAAATGTCTCACTTCCTATTTTAATATAGTCTGTCCCCAAACTCCCAGAACACACTAGGTCCTGTCTGTCTACCACCTCGCTTTTAATGACCTCTGTCTGTCTGGCAGAGTGAAGTAGAAGACGGTTAGACAGAGTGCAGTAAGGCTTGATTCAACCCCGCCGCATCCCATGTGGCACCCTGTTCCCTTTGTAGTGCACTACTTTTAACCAGAGCCCAATTTAAGGAATAGGGTGCCATTTGGGATGCAGACACTGTTAACACCACTCCTAAGACGGATGACAGATATCACCCGGCGCCCATTGAACTCGTCTGAAGATGTTTGTGTTTGGATTGTTGTTGTGAAAGATGAAATTAGCTTGTCACGATTCTGGCTGACAGGAAGTAGAGGGGAAGAGAGCGACTGGAGGCTGACGAGAGTGGCTTTACTGAGGGTATTGTGCTCATTTACTGGGCTAGAGACACAGACCCTGGACATCTGCTTTGCTAGCACACGTGACCACCCTCCCAAATGATCTCACCAGTCGGCACCACCGAACAGTTAATGATTCAGCAGCGCAGGTGGCGACACTTCAGGCTGAGGAGTATGTTTCACCCATCCCCATGTGCTACAAAGACACTGGAGAGCCTGTCCCATAGCTTCTTACCATCTCAAAATAGGAGTGCCTGACCTAGGATCAGGATCCCACTGTCCATGTAATCTAACAGTCAAAACGGATCCTCAATCAGCACTCCTACCCTGAATCATGCCAGCTCAGTAAAGATCAGACCAGAAAACAGCGACGCAACAGAAAACATTTTAACACAATGTAAGGGGAATAAACTAGGAGAATTGAGCGGTCGTGGTGAATGAGACCGGCGGAGCTGACGAGGGCAAGTGTATTTCTCATCACATCGACAGGTTAACTGTGTGTAAAAGATGCTCCTCCATTAAATCCCTCATGGGGGCATTTTACTCTGCAGATGGGGAGTTGTAATCATGCTTGCTTGATAAGGAAGGGGAGGCAGGGAGGGCGACGTGTGTAGTGTGCCTTGGTGCAAATAAATCTCTGATAACAGTAACAGTAAGTGGACAAACTCAAGTCAAAGCAGTGTAGAACAAACATGTGGAAACTCTACAGAGGATTCGTGTGGGCAGTGCATTCACCTTCCCGTATGTCGCGATTATATTGAATTTGACAGAAACTACTGTACTACAACTTTGAATAACATTCCAATAGCGCCATTTTTCTTCAATTAAAGCAGGGTTTCCCAAACTCAGTCCTGGGGCCCCTCTTGGGGACACATTTTTTTTCCCCACCTAGCACTACACAATTGATTCAAAGCTTGATGATGAATTGGTTGTTTGAATCAGCTGTGTAGTGCTAGGGGAAAAAACTAAATGTGCACCCAGGGGTGCCCAGGCCTGAATTTGGGTAACCCTGAATTAAAGTACTTTACCAATGACTTCAAAAAGTTGCTGCCATAAATGTACATTGTGTTATTTGTTGATAGTGGCTAAAGTGGAACTTAATAATGTCCTATCAAATCAAATTGTATTTGTCACATGCGCCGAATACAACAGGTATAGTAGACCTTACTGTGAAATGTTTACATACATGCACCTTAACCAACAATGCAGTTAAGAAGAAATAAGTGTTCAGAAAGTATTTACTAAATAAACTGAAGTAAACAATAATCAAATAACAATACATTTTTTTTTTAAAGACAAGATGTACTCTGCTATTTTCTTGCGTCTGAATTCTACAAAACTGTCAAATATCTATTCGTCCATTATACCCTGTTTCAATTAAATACGTCTTTGTGCAGATCTTTCTGTCATAGTCTGTGAGTGTACTGCACCACCTCAACAGTTAATTGCCGGAGTTGCCAAAGCCTATGAAAGAGGCTAATGTGCAATGACAGAGGTGCACTTAGCCACACAAGCGTGAACTGCTAATTGCAGCAACGCCTTGTAAGATTAGTTACAGAGAACAGGCTTTAAATTGTGAAATGTAGGGTTGGAATCGTGTATGGCATGTTATCCAATAGATTTGAGCCGTGTGGAAAACAGTTTCCTACATCTCCAGTGAAAGGTGACTGCCTGGAATGAAACCGGTGAACCGGTGAACCACTTCATGTATAGGCATCACTTAAAGTGATAGTTCACCCCCAAAATCAATATGTGTCAGGTGTTTTCCTCCCTCAGACACGGTTGAAAGTCGACCAGAGTCAACAACAGATATGTAGGCATGTCCTTTTTAACACTATTGACATGGCGCCCAATGTATGGCAGTGTTACTATACTTGGTTGTGGTTCAAATGTGCTTTTAGCTTTTACAGTGATTTTTCTTTCTGTCTTTTACAGTTAAACCAACGCTTATCGACGTTGACATATACGTCAATAGCATCGGACCTGTATCATCAATAGACATGGTAAGTGAAAATCTCTCTCTCTCTCTCATTATGAACATAATTTGATTACTTTGTTTTTCTGTGCTGCTTGAATAAAGGTCAACTGTGGGCCAAGCGAGTTAAGGCAAGATACGTTCCATCATCTTTCATATCCCCAGTGAGCTGGGCTGCACAGACAGGAAAGCAGTTGTATCTGGTGGTGAAGTGGGATGTGTGGGTGTTGGAATGAGAAATAGAGCCTGTGGTCACAGTGCTCAGACAACCTGTTATACCGTAGTCACTGTATCGGTATGTAAATGGCTCAAATGTAACTGGCTCAAATGTACATGACTAAACTTTAAATGTTTTCTCAGAGTCGGGCCTTGCATTGTAATACTTAGTAGTGAGAGCATAATGAATATTGAATACATATGATTGTGTAATAGAACTCTGGCATCCACTGTAGTAAGAACAACCCTTAGTGTGTTATTCATGATATACATCGGGGTGCTTAAGCCTTGTTGCTTATTTACTTAATCAATCTTATATGTGATATCCCTATGTTTTGTAATCAACTTCATGCCGGTCTTGGGTAGTATAGTGTGCTGTCACCTACTAGTGAGTCACCAGACCATCACATAACTGAATGATGTTCACCCCACCTTGGATTTTTACCTGATTTATTTCAGGTACACCGTGATTGGTGAGTCACACAGATCTCCACCACGATGTAAACTTTGGCCAGACTACGATAGCCTATAGGAGCATCCCACGTCCTCCCTTAGCCCCGCCCATGTAACTGTTTGTCCTGGCAACATTACAAAAGCCAGGAAGAAAATAAAAAACAACAGATTTCTTCAGCTCGACTTGGCTGCAAAACCCCCCGTCACACTTCAGTGCACCCCGAGCGTCACCCTGTGAACTGAGGTGCCTCGAATGTCCATTTAACGCATTTAGATCATCAGAACTCTGTTTCTGGAAGACAAAGCAGCAGGTCAAGTTGATGGGTTGTATGGGACAGGGCATCCATATTGATCATCTACTATAATTGTTACTACCTACAGTAGGGTTAGTAGTCAATGGACTCACCCAGGTATGATGTTCTATGGACATAGTTAGGGATCTAAGAGAATGATAATATACATGTTATAATTTGGAACTTTGTGTCATACCCAATAATAGAGTTGAAGTCGGAAGTTTACATACACTTAGGTTGGAGTCATTAAAACTCGTTTTTCAACCACTCCACAAATTTCTTGCTAACAAACTATAGTTTTGGCAAGTCGGTTAGGACATCTACTTTGTGCATGACACAAGTAATTTTTCCAACAATTTTTTACAGACAGATTATTTCACTGTATCAAAATTCCAGTGGGTCAGAAGTTTACATACACTAAATTGACTGTGCCTTTAAACACCTTGGAAAATTCCAGAAAATGATGTCATGGCTTTAGAAGCTTCTGATAGGCTAATTGACATCATTTGAGTCAATTGGAGATGCACCTGTGGATGTATTTCAAGGCCTACCTTCAAACTCAGTGCCTCTTTGCTTGACATCATAGTAAAATCAAATGAAATCAGCCAAGACTTCAGAAAAATAATTGTAGACCTCCACAAGTCTGGCTCATCCTTAGGAGCAATTTCCAAGCGCCTGAAGATACCACGTTCATCTGTACAAACAATAGTACGGAAGTATAAACACCATGGGACCACGCAGCCATCCTACCGCTCAGTCTCCTAGAGATGAACATACTTTTGTGCGAAATGTGCAAATCAATCCCAGAACAACAGCAAAGCACCTTGTGAAGCTGCTGAAGGAAACCGATACAAAAGTATCTATATCCACAGTAAAACGAGTCCTATATCGACATAACCTGAAAGGCCGCTCAGCAAGGAAGAAGCCACTGCTCCAAAACCGCCATAAAAAAGCCAGACTACGGTTTGCAACTGCACATGGAGACAAAGATTGTACTTTTTGGAGAAATGTCCTCTGGTCTGATGAAACAAAAATAGAACTGTTTGGCCTAGAGGTCGACCGATTTAATTGGAATGGCTGAGTATTTTTGGACACCGATTTTTGCAGATGTTTTATTTTTACACATTTATTTAATCTTTATTTAACTAGGCAAGTCAGTTAAGAACACATTCTTATGTTCAATGACTGCCTAGGAACGGTGGGTTAACTGCCTTGTTCAGGTGCAGAACAACAGATTTTTACCTGGTCAGCTCTGGGATTCAATCTTGCAACTTTACGGTTAACTAGTCCAACGCTCTAAAAATCAAAACACAGAAGTATATATTTTTAAACTTGCATATTTAGCTAAAAGAAATCCAGGTTAGCAGGCAATATTAACCAGGTGAAATTGTGTCACTTCTCTTGCGTTCAATGCATGCAGAGTCAGGGTATATGCAACAGTTTGGGCAGCCTGGCTCATTGCGAACTAATTTGCCAGAATTTTACGTAATTATGACATACATTGACAGATTGTACAATGTCACAAGAATATCAAATCAAATTTTATTTGTCACATACACATGGTTAGCAGATGTTAATGCGAGTGTAGCGAAATGCTTGTGCTTCTAGTTCCGACAATGCAGTAATAACCAACAAGTAATCTAACTAACAATTCCAAAACTACTGTCTAATACACAGTGTAAGGGAATAAAGAATATGTACATAAGGATATATGAATGAGTGATGGTACAGAGCAGCATAGGCAAGATACAGTAGATGGTATCGAGTACAGTATATACATATGAGATGAGTATGTAAACAAAGTGGCATAGTTCAAGTGGCTAGTGATACATGTATTACATAAGGATGCAGTCGATGATATAGAGTACAGTATATACGTATGCATATGAGATGAATAATGTAGGGTAAGTAACATTATATAAGGTAGCATTGTTTAAAGTGGCTAGTTATATATTTACATCATTTCCCATCAATTCCCATTATTAAAGTGGCTGGAGTTGAGTCAGTGTCAGTGTGTTGGCAGCAGCCACTCAATGTTAGTGGTGGCTGTTTAACAGTCTGATGGCCTTGAGATAGAAGCTGTTTTTCAGTCTCTCGGTCCCAGCTTTGATGCACCTGTACTGGCCTCGCCTTCTGGATGATAGCGGGGTGAACAGGCAGTGGCTCGGGTGGTTGATGTCCTTGATGACCTTTATGGCCTTCCTGTAACATCGGGTGGTGTAGGTGTCCTGGAGGGCAGGTAGTTTGCCCCCGGTGATGCGTTGTGCAGACCTCACTACCCTCTGGAGAGCCTTACGGTTGAGGGCGGAGCAGTTGCCGTACCAGGTGGTGATACAGCCCGCCAGGATGCTCTCGATTGTGCATCTGTAGAAGTTTGTGAGTGCTTTAGGTGACAAGATGAATTTCTTCAGCCTCCTGAGGTTGAAGAGGCGCTGCTGCGCCTTCTTCACAATGCTGTCTGTGTGAGTGGACCAATTCAGTTTGTCTGTGATGTGTATGCCGAGGAACTTAACTTGCTACCCTCTCCACTACTGTCCCATCAATGTGGATAGGGGGGTGTTCCCTCTGCTGTTTCCTGAAGTCCACAATCATCTCCTTAGTTTTGTTGACGTTGAGTGTGAGGTTATTTTCCTGACACCACACTCCGAGGGCCCTCACCTCCTCCCTGATAATCAAGCCTACCACTGTTGTGTCGTCCGCAAACTTGATGATTGAGTTGGAGGCGTGCGTGGCCACGCAGTCGTGGGTGAACAGGGAGTACAGGCGGTAAGCAAATTGGAGTGGGTCTAGGGTGTATTTACACTTAGGGATGCCACCTGTTAGATGAAATACCGAACGGTTCCGTATTTCACTGAAATAATAAACGTTTTGTTTTCAAAATGATAGTTTCCGAATTCGACCATATTAATGACCAAAGGCTCGTATTTCTGTGTGTTATAATTAAGTCTATGATTTGATATTTGATAGAGCAGTCCGACTGAACGATGATAGGCAGCAGCATGCTCGTAAGCATTCATTCAAACAGCGCTTTCATGCGTTTTGCCAGCAGCTCTTCACAAGCACAGTGCTGTTTATGACTTCAAGCCTATCAACTCCCGAGATTAGGCTGATGTAACCGATGTGAAATGGCTAGCTAGTTAGCGGGGTGCGCGCTAATAGCGTATCAAACGTCACTCGCTCTGAGTCTTAGAGTAGTTGTTCCCCTTGCTCTGCAAGGGCCGTGGCTTTTGTGGAGCGATGGGTAACGCTGCTTTGAGTGTGGCTGTTGTCGATGTGTTCCTGGTTTGAGCCCAGGTAGGGACGAGGAGAGGGACGGAAGCTATACTGTTACACTGGCAATACTAAAGTGCCTATAAGAACATCCAATAGTCAAAGGTATATGAAATACAAATGGTATAGAGAAATAGTCCTATAAATACTATATTAACTACAACCTAAAACCTCTTACCTTGGAATATTGAAGTCTCATGTTAAAAAGGAACCACCAACTTTCATATGTTCTCATGTTCTGAGCAAGGAAGTTAAACGTTAGCTTTTTTACATGGCAGATATTGCACTTTTACTTTCTTCTCCAACACTTTGTTTTTGCATTACTTAAACCAAATTGAACATGTTTATTTATTTGAGGCTAAATAGATTTTTATTGATGTATTATATTAAGTTAAAATAAGTGTTCATTCAGTATTGTTATAATTGTCATTATTACAAATAAATGTTTAAAAATTGTCAGATTAATCGGTGTGAGCTTTTTTTGGTCCTCCAATAATCAGTATCGGCGCTGAAAAATCATAATCGGTCGACCTCTAGTTTGGCCATAATGACTATTGTTATGTTTGGGGGAAAAAGGGGGAGGCTTATAAGCCGAAGAACAATATCCCAACCGTGAAGCACGGGGGTGGCAGCATCATGTTGTGGGGGTGCTTTGCTGCAGGAGGGACTGGTGCACTTCACAAAATAGATGGCATCATGAGTTAAGAAAATTATGTGGATATATTGAAGCAACATCTCAAGACATCAGTCAGGAAGTTAAAGCTTGGTTGCAAATGGGTCTTCCAAATGGACAATGACCCCAAGGATACTTCCAAAGTTGTGGCAAAATGGCTTAAGGACAGACAACAAAGTCAAGGTATTGGAGTGGCCATCACAAAGCCCTGACCTCAATCCCATAGAACATTTGTGGGCAGAACTGAAAAAGCGTGTGGGAGCGTTTGACCCAAGTTAAACAATTTAAAGGCAATGCTACCAAATACTAATTGAGTGTATGTAAACTTCTGACCCTCTGGGAATGAGATGAAAGAAATAAAAGCCTAAATAAATCGTTCTCTCTACTATTATTCTGACATTTCCGATTCTTAAAATAAAGTGGTGATCCTAATTGACCTAAGACAGGGAATTTTTTTCCTGGGATTAAATGTCAGAAATTGTGGAAAAACTGAGTTTAAATGTATTTGGCTAAGGTGTATGTAAATTTCTGATCTTTGACTTCTGACAGCTTTATGTGTTGGGTTTATATAGTCAATGAAGGCTACTCACTCCGACATGATATTCTATGTTCCTGGCATGTATTCTATTGTTATGGTTTCTGTTTAAGCCATATATACAGTATAAGCCTAGTATGTAGTCACCCAGACCTGATGTTCCATCGGCATTGTTAGTGATCTAAAGAGAAGGAGTCTTTTTTTTTTTGCCATCGAATGGTTAGGGTTTATTTACACCGACGGGACTGAGTCCTCAGATGGTTCAACGTCACTGAAGAAGATAGTAATCTAGGACAGAGTGCGATGGGAGCATGTCTGATTAAGTACCATTATCTCAGAGCGCAGTGGTCATAGTTGCTGGTGCTATGCGGAAAAGAGAGCGCGTCGAATCAGTTGACCAAAAGAGGACACTATGCCACAGTAATCTCGGGCCTACAGTCCATCAGTCCATGTGGTGCCATTGAAAAATGACGGATATATGATGTTATTTGGTGCATTTTCGCTGTGTGAAAACAGATGGTGTTAATATGAGGAATCAATATTCTTCCACAGGGCATGGTTATTTGTTATGTTCCACAGGATTAGTGCCAATAAAGACAGAAAGGTTCTGTAGATCTTATGTCTGATTTGTTTTCTCTCCTCAGAATGAAAATAAATTGATTGAGTCTACCAAAATGTCTAGCCCAGATAACGGGTTACATAATGTTAACTAGTGAGGAGCCACCCAACAGCGAGGAAGAGATGTTTGACGATGCCATGTTTAAAAATGGAGTGCATCTAAGATGTGACACCAGGTCTCAGGGGAACAACAGTGGATCAGTGGGTAGTAGTGTTTACTCGACCAACAGACGACTCGTTCTATTAAGCAGTCTGTCTCACCTTAAGTCTCTGATAGATCTCTAAAGGATTGCATCATGACATCTGTCTCAATATCCACCCTGGGGCGGCAGGGTAGCCTAGTGGCTAGAGCATTGGACTAGTAACCGGAAGGTTGCAAGTTCAAATCCCTGAGCTGACAAGGTACAAAATCTGTCGTTCTGCCCTTGAACAGGCAGTTAACCCACTGTTCCTAGGCCATCATTGAAAATAAGAATTTGTTCTTAACTGACTTGCCTAGTAAAATAAAGGTTAAAAAATAATAATAAATAAAAATATTTTAAAAATACCACTTATATTGACATTTTAGTAATTTAGCCGACGCTCTTATCCAGAGTGATTTACAGTATCATGAGTGCCTTGCTCAAGGGCATAGACAGAGTTTTCACCTAACCGGCTTCGGGATTCAAATCGGCGATCTTTCAATGACTGGCCCAATGGTTTTAACAACTAATATTCATAATTTGGTGTGTATTCTATGCAGTGTGCTAGTAGGAACATTAGACTTCGTCTACCCTCCTCCAGATTCCAATAGATTGTTAATGGATTATATGGCGACTATAGGATTATATGAAGGCTACAGGCTCGGATCGTATCTCTCCTTTCTAATAATTGGTGTCATCGTACCTCTGTCATCAGAGCAATGAGCATAGGAAATATTTTGCGTGTTGGATTCCATTAGCTTTGGTATCCAATATCCATACACATGCAGCTTGACAGGTGTCAACTAGGATTTACAGTTACAATTACTGTAACAAAACACAGGAACGCAATGGGTCCCTTGGACTAATCCAATACCATCCCTGTAGTACATATCAGAAAAGAAAAATGTGAGTTTTCAACATTGTTTTTCATTGGCATGTTTTCACAGATCCCCCAAGTATCCACACATTCTGAGTTTCTGGATCGTAAGATTTCAGCCACAATGACACCTGTTTTTAATGACACCGGTTTCTCTGTGTACACGTTGAATTATTGACACATTTTGTTTGAAGGGACATCTTCACAATTCTCTGTGGAAAGGAAATGCTATTTTTAGGCTATATCTGGGAGGCTCACTCTGTGTCCAAGGCAACGGGGCTACCCGTAGCAGAAGCCACAGCCAGCCATACACAACATGCAAAAGTTCAAAGATCTCTACAAGCAAGCTGCCCATTGTTGGCCAACCTTTTAACACTGACCTTTTGGTCCCTTCTCACTGTAAAGCCTTTCTATAGAAAATATTTTTTAAATGCAACAAAAAAAAGAAGTTTGGCTTGACAATGACAGCAATGGAGTAGGCAAGGTCAAAGAGATCTGGGACCAGGCTAAATAAACAATGTAGAATAGAAATATGTGTGTGTGTGGAAGCAAGTGTAATGAATCATACACAAGTCTGTGAGTACTTCTAATGGGTTGATATTGTGGATTTGCAGATCGTGGCATTGTACTGTAAAGCTGTCAGTCCTTGGAGCATCTTTTTCCCCTCACTTGACCTCTCATAATGTGGCATTTGATATGCTCATTTTAGTGCCTGCTGTTGGACTCTAAATTCACGAGGGGCGCTTAGTGTTTGCCTGGAAGTTGCGCTGTGGGAGTAATTCTTAGCCTTGTAACCGACGGACAGAGAGGCCAAGGCACGTTCGTAAGTTACCTCTTTCTAACATGTTTCATTTGAACTCACGTTCATCGCGGTAAGACTGTTGCTTTGCCTTTTTTTCTCGTCTTGTAGCATCAGTCATTAAAAGCGTGGGTGTGAGCTTTCGTAACGATTTCCATAATAGTTAATGACACAGAACGAGGAAAGATGTGTTTTTTTTTTCCTTCCTTACATTGATAAGCTGTTTGAGCACAGCGTGTCTTTTTATAACCAAATATGAATCGCCAGAGTGATGATTTGAACAGTAGTAATCATATCCCATTCATATCCCGCTGTTTATGGCCCTCATCTGAGGTAGATAATGAGGCTTTTTCTCAAATCTTTACATTTAGTGTAGAGATGGAATAGACTCCAGGGTAGACTTAATTTGGAAAACGTAGTCCCCTACAGGCGTGTTAAGACCTTAATTAGAGACCTAGGCTACTCATATGCCTGGATTGATTAGCTCTTCCCTAATGTGTGGATTTTAGTACTGGGATCCTAGGGACTTCCAACTCTGACATCACCACTTTGATGTTGACATTTTAAAATGGTTGAAGGTAAGGGTTAAAGTTAGTGTAGGGACGCCCCAAGGATCCCGGATAGCACTAACCCTTGTAAAAGAGACTTGGATCTCAGTGCGACTTCGCTGTGTACACAAAGGTTAAATAAATACCCTGAATTCCTGTCTGATGACATAGTAGTCTACTGTACGCACCCTCGTGATGTAAGGAAGCCAGGTCTAACAATAGGAATCAAGTCATTTTCGTGTGTTAACTATTTTTTTCAAGACTATGAAATGTCATTGCAGTCTTAAGGTTGCAATGAATTTACTGAAGTGAAACTAATTGCGATGCTTCTGAGGGAAATATCTATTCATATTTATACAGTTTATTGACCTTCATCTTACATTTTAAAGGGTATTACAGGACTACACAGAGGCTGTTAGAGGGGGAGAGAGTGGAATAAATGCATACTTGGATTTTTAAAAAGATTTTCTTAGAGATTAATCACTGATTTCATGTCACATTCATCTTCATAACTTAACTAGTGAGAAACTCATGGGTGAAATAACATAGTTAAAATGTTAGATCAGCATTATTAATTCAAATCTAGTCATCAGTAGGTAAGTGATCTATCTTATCTGTGATACTAGTTTGTCTGATCAAGCCCGTTTCACTTCATTTCTCATACATTAATGTATGCCTTTTAACAGATGCTATTATCCAAAGCAACTTCCAAGTCATGCGTGCATACATTTTTCTTAGGGTTGCCCCGGCGGGAATCAAACCCATAAACCTGTGCTATGCTCTACCAACTGAGCCGAACAGGACCTTATATATTACAGTGGCTATTGCCTGGGAGGCTTGAAGGAATAGACTCTTTAGACTGACGTGTTGTGTGATTGACTGTTCTTTTACTCCTTAAGGTCATGGTAACAGCTACCGTCGTGCTGCTCCCATCACACTCTAATTAGTGCTGTATTAAAGTCAGGTCCCATGTGCCTGTAAAAGTTTCCAAAAGGTCACCCGTCAGAGTCAAGATGCGGTTTCTGGGGGACGTCAACATAAGGGATTAGGAAAAGAGAAATGCTTCTATTTTAAATGTTAAGGCAATTTATAATTTATTCTTGTCTTATCATATAATCATTTATGGTATGTTTTGTCTAAGAGAACAAGGGTCTTGTCTCGTCCTGTCTCTATGTTCGGGTAGACCATCAACACAGCCGATCTGCAGCTTCTCTCAATTAAAAAAAAAAATGAACATCCATGACTGTGGATTGTGGATTATTTTTCCCCTCCAGAGTTGGGACCGAAATGTATCATAAAAGATGAAATATGTATAATATATGTAGGTTAAAGGTCAGTTTCTTCTGTTTTGTTGCAGGAATACGAAATTGACATCATTTTTGCACAGACGTGGATCGACAGCCGTCTGCAATACAACAGCACTATGAAGATCCTGACTCTCAACAGCAACATGGTGGGAATGATCTGGGTCCCTGACACCATCTTCAGAAACTCCAAGAACGCAGACTCTCACTGGATTACGATGCCCAATCAGCTTCTGCGTATTTGGAACGATGGGAAGATATTATACACGCTGAGGTAAAATAAGTGGCTTTTCTTTATCAGATATCACAGACATTGTTGTTTTGAACAGCCAGCACACTTGGTACATTCGATTTGCACACTCGAGTACACTGTCTTCGGGAGATCATGCTTTTTAGGGCATAAATGTCATCCTTTCAGTCCTTTTTTTGCTAAGTTTTCAACCGTGGATTCACCTCTGCTGAGAAAAAGAGAGACATCACCTGCTGTTTGCATAACTGACTGAGGTATTCCCTTGGCAACAGGCAAAGCACAGGACAAAGGAAAGAATGTGTGGGCAGGTTAATTATTGTCAGGACTGACCTGGCTGGCTCCCCAAGGCGGAATCATACAAGATCAGCCATTCTCAGTGAGCTTTATCGGTTAGTGTATTATCTTTGAGCATTATTGTTTGGCATTATACATTATATGGGCATTATCACTGAACATTATTGTTGAGCATTATCACTGAGCATTGTTAGTTAACATCATATAATGCCCATAATGTCTATACACACACCATCATATACATATATATTTATATTCCGGACTCCGACATTGCTCATTCTAATATTTCTCTATTTCTTAATTCCTTTCTATTTTTTATTTATTTTTTAGATGTGTGTATTGTATCGTTAGGTATTACTGCACTGTTTGAGTTAGGAACATAAGCATTTTGCTTCACCCACAACATCTGCCAAATATGTGTACGTGACCAATAAAATGTGATTTGATTTATCGGTGATGCCTATTGTTGAGCATTATAATTGAGCATTGTCAGTGAGCAACATCAGATTGCATTATCAATGAGCATTTTCAGTAAGCATTCAGTTAGCATTATTCATCAGCGTTATCATTGAGCAGATCTATAAATATTCTCGAGTGGCATCCTGGTCTGATTAAAACAATGGAGTGACTCTAAGCTCTCATGAATTCCTCTTCACTGTGACCTTCAGTCAAGCCAACGTAAACAAGACTGACGTTTTATCAGTGAGACGACGGAGGAAGAGGAGGAGGAGGAGGAGAAGAAGAGAAAGAAAAGAGGAGACGAATAGGGCAAAATTCAGTCCGATGACCTACATAACTTTGGGACGAGAGCATTTCTAAATCCGTTCATTTTTCTTAACTAGTCTGTCAGAGTTTGTTACTCAAGGAAAATACCAATTTGCAGGGCTCACCAGACTCGGTGGCGACCAGCCGGCCGGCCGACCCTCAATCTCCAGCTCCCTGGCACTGGCAGTCATGTCAGGATAATAGGTGGCCCATTAGGTCTCTCACAGGCATGCAACAAGGTGCCAGTTTGTTAACCCCGCAATCGCTCATTCTTTTCACACCAACAGAAAAATGGAAGCAGCATTATGGCTCTATGTCTCTGTCTCTTTCGCAGCATGTGCAGTATGTGAGAACAACACCAAGAGCCAGCCTTCCCTTATTTCACACCCTATGCTGTCTTCATCAATAAATTACACGTTCACATCACCAGTGGTGTATGTGTTTAGCGCAGTGGTGGTGGTTGTTGTTGTTGTTGTTGTAGCACTGCTCTCTCAGAGCAGAGGTGAACTATATGTGAGAAACGATGGCAATGCTCACTCAAGGCCTCTCTCTGACTCGTGCTGTAGGTTGACCATCAATGCAGAGTGCCAGCTGCAGCTCCACAACTTCCCTATGGATGAGCACTCCTGTCCCCTGGTCTTCTCTAGCTGTGAGTATTGTACGGCCAGGCAATCACGTCACCCATTCCTATGTCATATATTTTGTATAAACATATAAAAAAAAATATTAAAAAAAAATGGGGAAATCATATATTTAGTATATGAACAATACATCAGGACACATCGTATTTCATGTAGATGTATGAAAAATACATGAGAAGTAATATATTTCATATGGATTGAATAATTGACGCCGCCACATACCCTGGATTATTTTCTTCAATTGTAACACAATAAAGCTTGAAGGATGACTTCTGTTGCGATCCTTTTGAAGAGGGAAGGGGGGCGTGCGGGTGCAACAAGGTTCGGCAGCAATGGTAGTGGCAACAAACAATGACGGACAAAATTGTTGTTTCATACATTGTGCAAATTAGTACAGTTTCCTACTAAACATCTTCGGACAGGTATATCTCCCTCGTCTCGCATACTCCTAATATATACAGAACAATCAATGTCTTATATATGCACAAGACCATCACAGTATGATACACAATAGACACCAAAAGCCAGACCATAATATCCCGGGCATTTTCTTCTCACCCGCGTACTGTAGTCTTACTTACTCACTTTTATATAAACGATGGAGGTACCTGAAATGAACGCCATTGGTCACTACAAGGTCCATTGTACTAGATCCAAATGATACCGTGTGTATTCTGTCACAGTATGAGGTCGATGCACATACAACTGTTTTGTGTTGGAGACTTGTTGGGCAGATTCTCTGAAAGGTGTGTGTATATATACATATATATATATGTATATGTATGTATGTATGTATGTATGTATGTATATATATGTGTGTGTGTGTAGCCTGAAAGAGAAGGATTGTTTGCAGCTTTTCAAGAGAATGAGTGAGTCACCAATGTGAAAGCTTGATGCAAAGTTATTCTGTACCTCTATACGTTCTTTAAAGCCACATTGAAAACCAGGCTTTCTGGGCAGTCCATTAACAACACGACAACAGCACGTCACCGGCAATAAAATGGGACAAAATTCAGTTCAGGCAGAATGGCAAGTGAACATAGAGCATTATTGTTAAGTGAAACAGAACACTGCATTTCTACCCTTATTAAGGATTGGTGGGAACAGGATGTGAAAGCCATGCATGCCGGACCTAATGGATTTCCAGCTGTTTCCCAGATAAAGACCTTGATCCTACTTCTATTCAGTCTACAATAAATCCCCCCCTGATTGCCCAGACACAAATTGAGCGTGGTCCTGGTTTAAAAAGCATGCTCAATAGAGAATAGGCTTAATCTCTGTCCTGGAAACAGGGGGTCTGAAGAGTTAACTTAAGCAAAACGGGAAAACTCAATCCAGTCCTCCACACCACCCAACCAACTGGCTTGACAGAGCCAACCGACACATCCTCGCTGTTTGATGTTTTCACTTACCCCAGGGAAAAGAACATTGGACATGTGGCGTGCTGTGTTCCCATGGCGATAATGACTGCAGGTAGCCTAGCGGTTAGAGCGTCGGGCCAGCAATCGAAAGTTGCTGGTTTGAATACTCGTGCCGACAAAGTGAACGATCTGCCAATGTGTCCTTGAGCAAAGCACATCATTTGTTCTAAGGGCACTGTACTGCTATGGCTGACCCTGTAAAACAACACATTTCTCTCATAGGAGTTTGGTGGCATCTTAATTGGGGAGGACAGGCTGGTGGTAATGGCTGGAGCCGGAATGAGTGGAATGGTATCAAAACACATGGTTTCTATGTGTTTGATGCCATTCCATTCATGCTGTTCCAGCCATTATTATGAGCAGTCCTCCCCTCAGTAGCCTCCACTGATTTCACTGCACCTTTTATTAGATCATCACTGTGGACTTTCTCACCTTTCAGATCTTTAAACGGATAGTTATGAAATTACATATTTGTTTCCTTACCCTGTAAGCAGCCTAGAGATGACAGCAATCCATGCTTTGGTTTACCTTTCCTGGCACTGTTTCCAAATGTTCATGTTTTAACATTTGTGGCACAAATCCCATTCAAGTCACGAGACCGATTATTACACATTTTTGTACATCGTCCAAATCATCCCAAAGTATCTTAAATGTATTGTGAAGCTCAACAAAGTCACTTATAGATGATTTGAACATGAGTCGCGGAAAATGCTAATATCGGTCCCATGACTTGAAAGGGATTTGCGCCACAAATGCTAAAACGTTAGCATTTGGAAACAGTGCCAGGGAAACTAAATGTCACGACTTCTGCCGAAGTCGTTGCCTCTCCTTGTTCGGGCGGTGCTCGGCGTTCGACATCACCGGTCTTCTTTCCATCATTGATCCTTTTTTCATTTTCCATAGGTTTTGTCTTGTCTTCCCACACACCTGTTTTCAATCCCATTCATTACCTGTTGTGTATTTAACCCTCTGTTTCCCCTCATGTCTTTGTCAGAGATTGATTTGTTGTCAGTGTAGTGTGATTGTTTGTATAGGTGTGCATCAGGTCTTCGTACCCATGTTTTGTTTGTTTGTACATTTATTGTTATGGAGCATACTCGTGGAACTTTATTAAAATACTCCATATTTAAACTCCATTTGACTCTCCTGCGCCTGACTTCCCTGCCACCTATTACACCTATGCGTGACACTAAACCAAAGCATGGATTGATATCATACCTTGTCCATAGCATGGATCATACCTTGTCCAATATACTGCTTACAGGGTAAGGAAACCAATGTCATTTTGTAATTTGGGAGGAAGCGCATCGTGCCTCAATCTAACGTGAAGAATTCCAGATAAGAGATGAGTCATTGCTGTCCATTGAAGTGTTTATATCCGACCAAACGTAGAGCACAGTGGATATAGGCTGCTATACAAGGATTCATAGACATGGCCCTTTTACATTCTCTTTGCTTTGACCCAAGCTGTTATCTGTGCAGAGGAGGAGAGAGGAGTTTGGCTGGGCTGTCTACCATGGCTCGTTTCTGTGTAACCTACAGTACAGAGTGGGATATGTCAATAACTGACATTTACCAGTGAAGAGTCAGTCCTACCTACAGTCCTACTGACTGTACTCCTACCATCTTAATGGAGATGGCAGACTATGTGGTTTCAGTTGTGTATTGGGTATAGTTCATGTGGGCACGTTAAGGAGTCGCCTAGACGCTCCCATATATGGCGTGCCCGCCCCATAGGTGTAAAGGTTGAGTCACCTGCCAACATGGCGTTCATGTTTATTGCCTGCACCATGGAGTAAATAGCCTAAACTTGCCTTTCCGCCTCCTCGCTATTGGATTGTACTTTCACTATGTCACGGACATACTGAACACGAGGATCCGAACTAGAATGTTCAAAGAGGATTCAAGAGTCAACAAAATGGGCTCCCGAGCGGTGCAGCGGTCTAAGGCACTGCATGTCAGTGCTAGAGGCGTCACTACAGACTCTGGTTTGATTCCAGGCTGTATCACAACCGGCCGTGATCGGGAGTCTCATAGGGGGGTGCACAATTGGCCCAGCGTCGTCCGGGTTAGAGTTTGGCCGGGGTAGGCCGTCATTGTAAATAAAAAAATGTTTTAACTGACTTGCCTAGCTGAATAAAGGGTAAATAAAATTGGATTTTCCTTTTCTGATGTGATCATGGCTTTTTATGGGAAGATTAAGGAGTTTGTTGAGGAAAAGCATAGCTCTTGGGAGGAGTGTGTTGAAAGGCTGGAAGGTTTTTGTTGCTAATGACATTGAAAATGACTAAAATAATTGCACTGTGCTGCTCTGTGTGTGCGGAGCAGTGACGTATTCTACACTGAACAAAAATGCATCATATATACAAAAGTATATATTTGAGTCACACCCGTTGCTGATAGGTGAGGAAAAAAAATGAGCACGCAGCCATGCAATCTCCATAGGAAACATTTGCAATAGAATGGCCTTACTGAAGAGCTCAGTGACGTTCGTCAAATGTCTGCCCTGCTGGAGCTGCCCCGGTCAACTGTAAGAGCTGTTATTGTGAAGTGGAAACGTCTAGGAGCAACCGCAATGAGTAGGCCACACAAGCTCACAGAACGGGACCGGCGAGTGCTGAAGCACGTAGTGCATAAAAATCTTCAGTTGCAACACTCACTACTGAGTTCCAAACTGCCTCTGGAAGCAACCTCAGCACCAGAACTGTTTGTCAGGAGCTTCATGAAATGGGTTTCCATGTCCGAGCAGCTGCACACAAGCCCAAGATCAACATGCACAATGCCAAGCGATGGCTGGAGTGGTGTAAAGCTCGCCGCTATTGGACTCTGGAGTGATAAATCACGCTTCACCATCTGGCATTCTGACAGATGGATCTGGGTTTGGTAGATGCCAAGAGAACAGTTTGGGGAAGGCCCTTTCCTGTTTCAGAATGACAATTCCCCATGCACAAAGTGAGGTCCATACAGAAATGGTTTGTTGAAATCATTGTGGAAGAACTTGACTGGCCTGCACAGAGCCCTGACCTCAACCCCATCGAACACCTTTGGGACGAATTTGAACGCCGACTGCGATCCAGGCCTAATCGCCCAACATCAGTGTTCGACTTCACTAATGCTCTTGTGGCTGAATTGAAGCAATCAATTCCCTTCAGCAATATTCCAACATCTAGTGGAAAGCCTTTCTAGAAGAGTGGAGGCTGTTATAGCAGCAAAGGGGGGACCAACTCCATATTAATGCCCATGATTTTGGAATGAGAGGTTTGATGAGCAGGTGTCCACATACTTTTGGTCATGTACTGTATAAACTCAGCATTGGTTTCATGTTTCATGAGCTGAAATAAAAGATCTCAGAAATATTCCATGTGTACAAACAGCTCATTTCTCCCAAACAAACACACATTTCTTTATATCCCTGTTAGTGAGCATTTCCACTTTGCCAAGCCAATCCATCCACCTGACATTTGTGGCATATCAAGAATCTGATGAAACAACATTATTAAAGGTGCACCTTGTACTGGAGACAATAAAAGGCCACTCTAAAATGTGCAGTTTTGTCACACAACACAATGCCACAGATGTCTCATGTTTTGAGGGAATGTGAAATTGGCATGCTGACTGCAGGAATGTCCACCAGAGCTGTTGCCAGAGAATGTAATGTTAATTTCTCTACCATAAGCCACCTCCAACATTGTTTTGGTAGTACGTCCAACCGGCCTCACAACCGCAGATCACGTGTAACCACGTTGTTGTGTGAGCGAGCAGTTTGCTGTCAACGTTGTGAACAGAGGCAGTTGGGTTATAGTATGGGAAGGACAACAAACTGAACTGCATTTTATCCATGGCAATTTGAATGCACGAAGGTACTGTGAAGAGATCCTGAGGCCCATTGCCGTGCCATTCATCCACCACCATCACCTCTTGTTTCAGCATGAAGATGCACGGCCCCACGTTGCAATGATACGTACAAAATCCTTGGAAGCTGAACATGTCCCAGTTCTTCCATGGCCTGCATACTCAGACATTTCACTCATTGAGCATGTTTGGGATGCTCTGGATTGAACTGTACAACAGAGTGTTCCAGTTCCTGCCAATATCCAGCAACTTCGCACAGTCATTGAAGAGGTGTGGGACACCATTCCACAGGACACAATCAACAGCCTGATCAGTTCTATGCGAAGGCGATGTGTTGCGCTGCATGAGGCTAATGGTGGTCACACCAGATACTGACTGGTTTTCTGACCCACGCCCCTACATTTAAAAAAAAAAGTATCTTTATCTGTATTCCCAGTCATGTGAAATCCATGATTAGGGCCTAATGAATTTATTTAATTTGACAAATTCCCTTATATGAACTGTAACTCAGTAAAATCTTTGAAATTGTTGCATGTTGCGTTTATATTTTTGTTTAGTGTACATTAGGTTCTCTACTTGCTCCGGCCCTGCCCACTGCTAAGAGTTATGAAAACATAGTGTCATGTTTGAAGTGGCCTTTCAGCCCAGATCCGTCAGATATTGTGCAGAGATTCTATTTTCATAATTGTAAACAAAATACAAATCAGAATATCTCCAGTTTCATTGCTGGTCTGCGCAGGCTTTCGGTGCACCATAATTGGGAGCTTTATCTTGGCCAGGTCGCAATTGTAAATGAGAACTTGTTCTAAACTTGCCTATCTGGTTAAATGAAGGTGAAATAAAAAAATAAATACATTTTGGAGATCAGCTGGAGCCGATGCTGCTTGACAGAATTGTTAGATGAGTCTATTGGCTGAACCCAATCTGATATTTAGAGTGGCCGAGGGAAAAGCCTTGGCAGCTGAGACTGCTGCAAATCATGCCTGCCTGCTTCACCATGAAAGACCAGGGGCCTCATTTATGAACGTTTATAAACGTTGCGTAGGCGCAAAAGAAGGTGTACGCCACTTTAAGCAAACGTTGAGATTTCTAAACCAAACTTGACGGGAGAATGTGCGGTCCTCCACGGACATTTTGACCCATACGTGCGCACATAACCTGGAGAAACTGCGACCCCCGATGGCAGAAATTGATACCATTGTGTAAAATAAATCAAACTATTACATCTCATGTATTATATATGAAGAGTTCCCTGGAGTGCACACAAAAAAACATGATTTAGGATAATAAATACAAACGGAGATATCTGTTTTTGCAAAAGAACCCCTCAAATATGTTGTACAGTTTAATCGAATCATATTTCATTGGATCTGTAATTATTAAACAATAGTTGCATGTTGTGACATTTTATTTTCATAAACAGTTTGTGCACAGTTTCATATATGTTCGTTGCGCAGAACTGTCAATGTGATTTTGGCCCAGTCATTGTCAGTTACAACCAGGGTAAATAACACACCTGAAGGTGTTACGCAATTGGGTATCTTTGACAATCCAATGGGTGGGTATAAAAAGGCATGCAATTACAATGTGTAAAGACGCACAATGGCTGCTGTTGGAAGGTGTGGCGAATGGAAGAATTCGGAGAGAGACAATTTTCAGAGACCAGACAGATTTACTGGCCAATAATGAGGAGTGGTTTATGAGCCGGTTCCGATTACCAAGAGCTGTTCTCTTGGAGTTCTGTGTTGTAGTGGGCCCAGCATGACAGAGAAGCACCCGCAGAAACCAAGCCGTGCCTGTCCCACTTCAAATCCTTGGCAACCTCGGTTAATAGCGTCGTTGGTGTCCCTTTGCGTTTGCAGGACTGCATCTGTGAGGACACGGCCGCCCGGGGGTTGTGACTCACGAGGTGCGGTGGAGACGCCAGGGGGTGGGCGCACTCAGCTCCTGCTCAGCTGCAGCACCGCCGACCCCGCTGGAACACGCAGCGACTAAAAATAAATGTCAATTGTTTGTAAATAAATGTGTAAACACAACGACAATCCATTTGGTTTACTCTTTTCAAACGAGGGAATACTAATTACATACCTGGGTCATCCCGTGCGTCTTGCATGTCCGTGTCCACCTCCGTCACTACTCCACTCTGGAGGGACTCCCCTATAATACTGGCAATCGCTCATCAAGGGGCTTGAGCTCCGGTGGCACAAACACTTTGTCTGTGTAAGGCTATGCGCCTTTTTGGCTTCCACTTTAATGTTTGATAACATCTTATTTCTGAGAGAGTCTGAAGTTCTGAGCCAGCGGCATTCACAGCGTCCGCCACATGCTGACACTCTGAAGCCCCGGGGCAGCAGGGTAGCCTAGTGGTTAGAGTGTTGGAGGTTCAAATTCCCGAGCTAAAAAGGTACAAATCTGTCGTTCTGCCCATGAACAGGCAGTTAACCCACTGTTCCTAGGCAGTCGTTGAAAATAACAATTTGCTCTTAACTGACTTGCCTAGTTAAATAAAGGAAAAATAAATACAAATTGTAATTCCCACACTTTTCCACCAAACAATGTATTTTTTCTTGCTTCAACCTCCCCTACAAGATCTTCCGTTTCACACTGGGTGAAATGTCTTTTTTTTTTTAAACCTTTCTGTCGGGATTTGTTGTCATGCAGTCAGTATGGATGAATATTAATTTGGGGTGTTTCCCTATCTATGGGCGTTAAAAGGGTAGGACAAGACGTGCGCCAAATTTCAAGTTGATTGTGATTTATAAAGGGAAACTGGCGTGGGAAGTGTGCGCACACTGTGTTATAAATCAGAATATTTTTGTGCGTAAGCACTTTCTGTGTGTCGTCCTTACTCCACATTTTGACGTGAATCCTCCTCACAGTTTTATAAATGAGGCCAATGGTCCTCCAACTGTGCCTGACATTCATCTCGCTGAACGTAGTAGTAGGCCGGTGCGCACGGAGGGAGGGGAGAGGGGGGGGGAGTCCAGAGTCCAGAGAGGACTTCGGAGCCCGTTTCAGATGTGGAGGTGCCTCTAATTCCAACAGCTGTAGGTTTAGTGTTGCAACCTGTCACTACTGTAAATGGAGCGGACATATACTGTAGCTCGACTTTGATTGACAAAGGTCCCAGTCCCAGGCCTCAGGCAGCTCAGTCATGCCCACTAGGACCCCACAACAGACACACTTGGTAAACTGTCACCCAGACCCTGAGAAGTATGTTGTATCTAGTATCCATGCGAGGCCACAGCCTGAGAGGGAGAAGTCCATTTTTGCTGCACCCAGTGTTGAGTTCCAGAGGTTCCACATTGACAAGGATGTCATGCGACCAACCCAGGATAAGGTAAAGGCCATAAAGGCCTTCTTCCCAGAACAAGTCTGAGCTCCAGTCGTTTCTGAGGCTTCTCAACTTTTACAACTACTTCCGGCTTGATAAAGCTACAACCCTGGCATCGCCTACTGGACCCGGCCACTCCCTGGAGTGGGAACGACACTCATGAAGAAGTCTATAGAGGCTAAGCAGCTGCTGCAAGCAGATGGGCTGCTAGCCCACTGATGATAGGAAACCCCTGTTACTGGTCTGTGAGGTGTCTCCATATGGGCTCGGTGCCTTGTTTAGTCATGTGGAATCTGATGGTCGGGAGGCACCTGTGTGCTACGCATCTAGGACCTGAACTGTCACTGAACAGTACTCTGCATAGCCGGATAAATAGGCCCTGGCGACCATTTTTGCTGTCAAGAAGTTCCATCAGTATTTGTGAGGTCGCCATTTTGTGGTCTACACCAACCACAAGCCCTTGCTGGGCGTGCTTCATCATATGAAGCCCATGCCCCACAAATATTTTCACTTGCATGGTCAGATGGATACTGGGACCCCATAGTTATGAGCTCAGCTATCATCCAGGGAAGCAGTTGGCTAATGCAGATTCCCTGAGTTGCCTGCCACTCACAACCTCTCTGTCCAGGCAGATGGTGCCTGATGCCCTTCCCTATGCTTCTAGGATAGCCACACTGACCTCCAAGGACCCTGTCCTGTCCTGAGTTATTCGCTGGGTGCTGCATGGATGGGCCTCTAAAGTTCCTGGCAGAGAGTTTGGGCTTTAATGGTATCGTCGGAACGAGCTGTCGGTTCACAATAATTGTGTGTTGTGGGGCAGTCGGGTTGTGGTACCTGGCCTGGCGAGGGAGGGGGTCCTTTCCATGCTGCATGATATGCATCCTGGAATAGTGAGGATGGCCTGGGATGGACATGGACATTTAGGCTGTGGTGCGCAGCTGTGTCACCTGTCGGGAGTCACACCATGCTCACCCAAGGCTGCCTTGCACCCATGGGAGTGGACAACAAATAAATTGTGTCTTCATATAGACTTTTCTGGGCTATTCAAAGGAAAGACTTTTCTCATTATGGTAGATTCCCATTCAAAGTGCATGGAAGTAGCCATGGTCATCTTGATGCCCTCTGGTGCTGTAATAAGCACCCTCCGTTTGCTGTTTGCCATTCATCGGTTGTGTGACGTCCTGGTGTCAGATAATGGAGCTGCCTTCACTTCTGCGGAGTTTAACGAGTTCGCTGGGCGGAACTGAATCAGACATGTCACCACAGCCCCATAACATCCGCCCTCCAATGGCCAGGCTGAACACATGGAACAGGGAGGCTCTGTCTATGATCTCGGTGGGTGTCTGGCAGACCTGACTGTCAAGTGTCCTGCAGTCTCAACATGTTATGACGGCCTCTACTGGGAAGAGTCCAGCCGAGCTGTTAACGATCAAGCGGTTGACAACTGCTTTAGATCGGCTGCACCCGGACATGGCAAGTGACATGCGTCTAAGGCAGGAGGGTGATGCAGACAGGGGGCCGTGATCATTTAAGGCATTTTCTACCTGACGAGTCTGTGTACATGAGGAACTACTCTGGAGGCCCTATGTAGGTCCTTGCAGTTGTGGAAGAAGCCAGTGGACCGGTCTCTTACAGGACTCGGACACCTGACGATCAAGTGTACCGCCGCCGTGTGGATCAGCTGCAGGGCCACGAAGCTGCAGCCCCCTTTGCTGCCCCCTCTATCATTGGCCTGGTTGCCCTGGACACCACGCCTTTAGGAGGAAGTGCCAACTCCAGAGCCAAACCCTGATACCCAACTTGCAGCTGAGCCCTAGCCTAAACATACCTTTCTGCCTCCTCGTTAATGTATTGTATTGTAAATCAAATCAAATCAAATTTTATTTGTCACATACACATGGTTAGCAGATGTTAAATGCGAGTGTAGCGAAATGCTTGTGCTTCTAGTTCCGACAATGCAGTGATAACCAACAAGTAATCTAACTAACAATTCCAAAACTACTGTCTTATACACAGTGTAAGGGGATAAGGAACATGTACATAAGGATATATGAATGAGTGATGGTACAGAGCAGCATACAGTAGATGGTATCGAGTACAGTATATACATATGAGATGAGTGTGTAGACAAAGTAAACAAAGTGGCATAGTAAAAGTGGCTAGTGATACATGTGTTACATAAGGATGCAGTCGATGATGTAGAGTACAGTATATACATATGCATATGAGATTAATAATGTAGGGTAAGTAACATTATATAAGGTAGCATTGTTTAAAGTGGCTAGTGATATATTTACATCATTTCCCATCAATTCCCATTATTAAAATGGCTGGAGTTGGGTCAGTGTCAATGACAGTGTGTTGGCAGCAGCCACTCAATGTTAGTGGTGGCTGTTTAACAGTCTGATGGTGTTGAGATAGAAGCTGTTTTTCAGTCTCTCGGTCCCAGCTTTGATGCACCTGTACTGACCTCGCCTTCTGGATGATAGCGGGGTGAACAGGCAGTGGTTTGGGTGGTTGATGTCCTTGATGATCTTTATGGCCTTCCTGTAACAACGGGTGGTGTAGGTGTCCTGGAGGGTAGGTAGTTTGCCCCCGGTGATGCGTTGTGCAGTCCTCACTACCCTCTGGAGAGCCTTACGGTTGAGGGCGGAGCAGTTGCCGTACCAGGCGGTGATACAGCCCGCCAGGATGCTCTCGATTGTGCATCTGTAGAAGTTTGAGTGCTTTTGGTGACAAGCCAAATTTCTTCAGCCTCCTGAGGTTGAATAGGCGCTGCTGCGCCTTCTTCACGACGCTGTCAGTGTGAGTGGACCAATTCAGTTTGTCTGTGATGTGTATGCCGAGGAACTTAAAACTAGCTACCCTCTCCACTACTGTTCCATCGATGTGGATAGGGGGGTGTTCCCTCTGCTGTTTCCTGAAGTCCGCAATCATCTCCTTAGTTTTGTTGACGTTGAGTGTGAGGTTATTTTCCTGACACCACACTCCGAGGGCCCTCACCTCCTCCCTGTAGGCCGTCTCGTCGTTGTTGGTAATCAAGCCTACCACTGTTGTGTCGTCCGCAAACTTGATGATTGAGTTGGAGGCGTGCGTGGCCACGCAGTCGTGGGTGAACAGGGAGTACAGGAGAGGGCTCAGAACGCACCCTTGTGGGGCCCCCGTGTTGAGGATCAGCGGGGATGAGATGTTGTTGCCTACCCGCACCACCTGGGGGCGGCCCGTCAGGAAGTCCAGTACCCAGTTGCACAGGGCGGGGTCGAGACCCAGGGTCTCGAGCTTGATGACGAGCTTGGAGGGTACTATGGTGTTGAATGCCGAGCTGTAGTCGATGAACAACATTCTCACATAGGTATTCCTCTTGTCCAGGTGGGTTAGGGCAGTGTGCAGTGTGGTTGAGATTGCATCGTCTGTGGACCTATTTGGGCGGTAAGCAAATTGGAGTGGGTCTAGGGTGTCAGGTAGGGTGGAGGTGATATGGTCCTTGACTAGTCTCTCAAAGCACTTCATGATGACAGAAGTGAGTGCTACGGGGGGCGGTAGTCGTTTAGCTCAGTTACCTTAGCTTTCTTGGGAACAGGAACAATGGTGGCCCTCTTGAAGCATGTGGGAACAGCAGACTGGTATAGGGATTGATTGAATATGTCCGTAAACACACCGGCCAGCTGGTCTGCGCATGCTCTGAGGGCGCGGCTGGGGATGCTGTCTGGGCCTGCAGCCTTGCGAGGGTTAACACGTTTAAATGTCTTACTCACCTCGGCTGCAGTGAAGGAGAGACCGCATGTTTCCGTTGCAGGCCGTGTCAGTGGCACTGTATTGTCCTCAAAGAGGGCAAAAAAGTTATTTAGTCTGCCTGGGAGCAAGACATCCTGGTCCGTGACTGGGCTGGATTTCATCTTGTAGTCCGTGATTGACTGTAGACCCTGCCACATGCCTCTTGTGTCTGAGCCATTGAATTGAGATTCCACTTTGTCTCTGTACTGACGCTTAGCTTGTTTAATAGCCTTGCGGAGGGAATAGCTGCACTGTTTGTATTCAGTCATGTTGCCAGACACCTTGCCCTGATTAAAAGCAGTGGTTCGCGCTTTCAGTTTCACGCAAATGCTGCCATCAATCCACGGTTTCTGGTTAGGGAATGTTTTTATCGTTGCTATGGGAACGACATCTTCGACGCACGTTCTAATGAACTCGCACACCGAATCAGCGTATTCGTCAATATTTCCATCTGACGCAATACGAAACATGTCCCAGTCCACGTGATGGAAGCAGTCTTGGAGTGTAGAGTCAGCTTGGTCTGACCAGCGTTGGACAGACCTCAGCGTGGGAGCCTCTTGTTTTAATTTCTGCCTGTAGGCAGGGATCAGCAAAATGGAGTCGTGGTCAGCTTTTCCGAAAGGGGGGCGGGGCCGGGCCTTATATGCGTCGCGGAAGTTAGAGTAACAATGATCCAAGGTTTTACCACCCCTAGTTGCGCAATCGATATGCTGATAAAATTTAGGGAGTCTTGTTTTCAGATTGGCTTTGTTAAAATCCCCAGCTACAATGAATGCAGCCTCCGGATAAATGGTTTCCAGTTTGCAAAGAGTTAAATAAAGTTTGTTCAGAGCCATCGATGTGTCTGCTTGGGGGGGGATATATACGGCTGTGATTATAATCGAAGAGAATTCTCTTGGAAGATAATGCGGTCTACATTTGATTGTGAGGAATTCTAAATCAGGTGAACAGAAGGATTTGAGTTCCTGTATGTTTCCTTCATCACACCATGTCCCGTTAGTCATGAGGCATACGCCCCCGCCACTCTTCTTACCAGAGAGATGTTTGTTTCTGTCCGCGCGATGCGTGGAGAAACCCGTTGGCTGCACCGCCCTGGATAGCGTCTTCCCAGTAAGCCATGTTTCCGTAAAGCAGAGAACGTTGCAGTCTCTGATGTCCCTCTGGAATGCCACCCTTGCTCGGATTTCATCAACCTTGTTGTCGAGAGACTGGACATTGGCAAGAAGAATGCTGGGAAGTGGTGCGCGATGTGCCCTTTTTCGGAGTCTGACCAGAACACCGCCGCGTTTCCCTCTTTTTCGGAGTCGTTTCCTTGGGTCGCTGCATGCGATCCATTCCGTTGTCCTGTTTGTAAGGGAGAACACAGGATCCGCGTCGCGGAAAACATATTCTTGGTCGTACTGATGGTGAGTTGACGCTGATCTTATATTCAGTAGTTCTTCTCGACTGTATGTAATGAAACCTAAGATGACCTGGGGTACTAATGTAAGAAATAACACGTAAAAAAAACAAAAAACTGCATAGTTTCCTAGGAACGCGAAGCGAGGCGGCCATCTCAGTCGGCGCCGGAAGTGTGTACATAATAGTTTCTAAGATATTGACACACACTCCACATCATCTCACCAGCTTTCCTTTGTTGTAGCTTTTGCTAGTGTGAATAACATTGTCGCTTGTGTGTGTGTGTGTGTGTGTGTGTGTGTGTGTGTGTGTGTGTGTGTGTGTGTGTGTGTGTGTGTGTGTGTGTGTGTGTGTGTGTGTGTGTGTGTGTGTGTGTGTGTGTGTGTGTGTGTGTGTGTGTGTGTGTGTGAGAGACACACCTCATAATAACATGTTAATGGGATACAGTTCACCTGCTTGAAATCATCAGAGCACAATGAGGTGGTTCATTTCCGTTGCACGGCTTTCAAATTAGATTTCACAGGCACACACTCACTTCTGTGAAAAGTGAAGGTCAACTCCAGCATCAACACAATGCTCTCTCACAGTAACTCAAAGTATCCTATTACACTCTGTTGTGCTCCTTTTCATCTGCTCTTACGGCACTTTACTATGGCCATGTTTTTACTTTTTTTAACGGTCTAATGGTGCTCTACTCTATACTGTGTGTCCGTGTGTTTATGTGTGTGTGCTGTTTCCATATTTAGGTATATTTAACAGTATGCAATTAGGGGGTTTTATAATACATACATAGGAATTTGTCCAGTAAGACCCATCAAACAATAAATCATGTATTGGTCAGATTGAAGCATAAATCTTATTTTATTAGAATGAAATGCTACCATAGGGTCACAGATTCACTGTGTGTTTACTTGACTTACAGATGGTTACCCCAAGGATGAAATGATTTACAGATGGAAAAGGAACTCCATCGAAACCTCAGACCAGAAGTACTGGCGCCTCTACCAGTTTGACTTCATGGGCCTGCGGAATTCCACAGACGTCCTAAAAACAACAGCAGGTACAGCAAATTAGTTACCGTACATTTAATACCCAAACAGCTGACCTTCTTCTGTTTTTCACAATCAATAAAATAAATCCTCCTCACAGCCCTTTGTTGGCTCCTGTGTTCTCCATCCAATTTTTCTCTGAATTATTAGATACTGACTCATGGAAATTCCAAGGAAAAAGGACAAAGTGTTATTTTTAGCTGTTTTTTAATCAAATGGTCTACATTTACTGTAAACTATCTGTCATATTCTCCTGTCTATTAGCAGGGGGAGACAGCAGGCATTACCAGCTGGTGTCTTGAGGTCTGGTGCCACCACTCTGGCTTAAGTCAATTGCTATGCCAGTTTTGCAAGATATTGCCAGAGAGCAAAGACAATGCCTTCACTTGGAAGATAGTCAAGATATGTAGTATTATTGTACCATGGAAATGACAGACAGCATTTGGCAGGGCAGAAAACAGGTTGAAATTGCAACTAGGAGTAGTACTCTGGTCGTAGACTAAGAAGTAGTTATTTGGTAGTAGACTTAGGAGTAGTACTGTGGTAGTAGACTTAGGAGTAGTACTGTGGTAGTAGACTTAGGGGTAGTACTGTGGTAGTAGACTTAGGGGTAGTACTGTGGTAGTAGACGTAAGAGTAGTACTGTGGTAGTAGACTTAAGAGCAGTGCTCAAGGAGTAGACGTTTTCTTTATCATTCACTGTGTAATGAAAAAGGGCACAATGAAAGTGCATTTACCTATCTTCATAATTCATTGTGACATTTAACATATTGTTTCTCTGTAGATTGCTTGAAGCTCATCAGTAGTCCCCTCTGGTATAAAGGCAAACATATTTTTACACAAACCATCTGGATTAAAGATTCAAAATATTTAATTATTCACTTAAATGATTCTCAGAGTCCTAGGATGTGGTTTGGTTTTAATATTGAATTCTACATCTATTTATTTGCAACAATCATTCCTTGCGACGAAGGTTGTTTTACAAACAGGTATCTAATTATACTCATGAGTGGTGCTTGCTGGAATTACTTTGTAATACATTTGTAATGCATTCATGACAGCATTGACGACTCACGTAGCAGCGTTTCAAGGGGCTGATGAATTGATCTCATGTATGAATCCTCAAGCTGTAATTAACCCACATTGACCCCATTCTCAAATTTCATAGGTGACATTGTTCATGCTGTACTTTATTCGTCTTAAACTCATGTGATCCAATAAATGATGTGTTCTACGTATGGTGCACTGTGATACAAGTCCACGTTCGGAGTGGAGAACTCATGAAAGCCAGAGTTCTTCCACAGATCTTCCTTCGGTTCTGTTCAAGGAAATTAGACATTTCTCATCTTGTTTTCCCTTTTTCTTGACTCCCAGCTTGCATCATTCTGCATGATGATTAGCTAGCTTGCTCCTGCAGCTAAAAATAGCATGTCATTAATTTACATCTCAACAAACTCTGAAAACAAAGCGCTAAATGTCTTCTTCTTGTTTCTCATCCAGCATGAAATGAATAGGTATTGTGCTGTAGCGTGGTAATGAGGACAGCGAGTGGACAGTTCCCATGCCACCGTGCCATCGGGGACTTCTGGTTCTACCGCTGTTATATCTACCTCCTTTTTTTTCTTTTGTTACAGCATCCCTCTTCAAAACCCACCAAAGTAGACTCCCTGGAGCATTGTGTATGGTGCCTTGTTCTGTGGTTCCCCCTGATGCTAGCTCTCATGATTATCTCTCTCTCTCTCTCTCTCTCTGTCTTTCTCTCCCCCCCCCCTCCCTCCCCACGCTGGCTTGTTCTTGTTCCACCTGACGCTCTGATTGTCCCTCAATCTCTTCTCTTTCTCCCTCCCTCTCTTCCTCCTTACCTCGCTCCCTCCCCCTCCTCGCCCCTCACTCCATATACATCACCCCTCTTTATCCCCCCTCCCAGGTGATTATGTGGTCATGACAGTGTACTTTGACCTGAGCAGGAGAATGGGTTATTTCACCATCCAGACCTACATCCCCTGTATCCTCACCGTGGTGCTCTCCTGGGTCTCCTTCTGGATCAATAGCGATGCCGCCCCCGCCAGAACAGCGCTAGGTACCTGATCTGAAGAATACCATTTGACAGGATACACACTGATATTATAATAAGTAGATGGAAAAAAACCCCAAGGGTTCAATCAAACCTGTTCCACCAGTGTTCATGTAGTGCACTGTATGTGTTCAGCAATGACTACCTCTGCATGTGTTATTCTGAAAGGGAAAAGATACATCTGAGTCTAGCTGGTTTGTTGAAAAGATGCTTACCAACTCTTGGTACCACAATGGAAGATTGCATAAAAAAAATCTATATTTTATTGTTTAGACTAGAGAACAATCTGCATGTGTTTATGCAATGTTGTGTTCTGCTTTCAAGATTCTTGTACCGTCTTATTTTGTTTATGCGACATGCTTGTAATTTATCAAGGCTTAACAATGACTTTTTTGTTTACGTTTGCAATTCATTCATTATTCCCCCCCCCCCCCGATGCATGCTTTCCATTAGTGCATGTACATTCGTCTGGATTATGTTGTTGAAGGTGATTGGGAGTTTGAGTTGAACTTTGCGGTAAGTACGATTCAATTCCTCCAGGCAGCTCTTGTAGCGGACCTTGATCAGGTCATTGTTTTTTGTCATCAAGATCAAATGTATCACATTTAGTCCAAATTACAGTATTCACATTATACTTGACTTTTAACTAAGTGACAACACAAGCACATTTGCAATGGTTAAACAAGTCAACGCCTAAAGTGTATTATTAACGAGTCCGTTTCATCACCAAACCATCCTTGAACCACCACAATCACATCGAATAGTCTCGCTCGACCCTCTTGCCACCTGTTATGGCACAGTACAAAGATAAGCCCGGAAACATGTTTGTCTTCACCCTAGCTAACAGGCAAGGATGCTGTCTGTAGGAGTAAAAATAAATATCCCATTCTCGTTGATAAAATAAATGATTTAGTATCTATTCTGGGGCATGAAAGCGCAGCGATGATTTTTCCGGGCCTTCCCGCAGATCAATCAGCGGGTTGAAAAGAAAGAGGAGTGTTAAGGAAAATGGGCTCTGACTGCAAAGAGCAGGAGATCTGTAAGAGTGGCTGGTGGTGGTGGTCGTAGGGGGCTACGGAGGAGGCAGGTGCTGACATGCAGGTGTCCCCTGAGGGTTTAGTGTGGTTGGGGGGAGCAGTGACGGGGTGTAGTGGGTGCCATTCCCAAAGAGCCAGGTTCACAAGGGCCACCACAGATGGTAATGACGATCAGGCTATACCTGACAGGGAGTAAGGGACAGAGGATGCTCAGTTCAGTGACTCATATATAGTGTCCCACTTTTTTTGTCTCTTTCTTTCTCTCTTTCTCTGTCTTTGAGTCACGACAGCACTGTAGACTGATATCTTTGTAGAATGTTCTTTGTATCTGTATTATTTTCTGTGTTGTATCTGTTCATATGACATCTATGGGTATTTTTCTTTGTTTTTTACGATACATTTTTGCCATTTTATTTGGAGGAACCAGTTGAAGGTGCTCTGACCTTTGCCTGTTTGAAAATTATGAAGGACCTCTGCTGACTAAGTGCCAAAAGTGTGTATAGAAGGTAAGGGAAATAGGTGAAGGTAATCACCGTGGCCAGTAGAGTCTGAAGGAAGGGGGGATTGAGTATGAAATATCAGCTCAAAATAGATGGGCCTTCTGGTCTCCATGGTAACTGCTTGAAAACAGCACAACATTCAGTCATCAACTGAGAGGTTCCTGGTGATGTGCATAAAAGAGCGAGAGAGAGAATGTGTGCGTGCGTGCGCATATGTGTGCGTGCGCATATGTGTGCGTGCGCATGTGAGTGTGTGTGCGTGTCACACCCAGCATTTTATATCAAAGGCTCTACACATGCAAAATCGCAGCTGGTACATTCAGCTCACTTTTCAATATACACACTGAGCAAAAATATAAATGCAAAATGTAAAGTCTTGGTCCCATATTTCATGAGCTGAAATAAAAGATCCCAGAAATTTTCCATAGGCTCAAGCTTATTTCTCTCAAATTTGGTGCACAAATGGGTTTACATCCCTGTTAGTGAGCATTTCTCCTTTGCCAAAATAATCCATCCACCTGACAGGTATGGCATATCAAGAAACTAATTAAACAGCATGCTCATTACACAGGTGCACCTTATGCTGGGGAGAACAGAAGGCCACTTTTAAATGTGCACTTATGTCTCAAGTTGAGGGAGAGTGCAATTAGCATGCTGACTGCAGGCATGTCCACCAGAGCTTTTGCCAGATAATTTAATGTTAATTTCTCTACCATAATCTGCCTCAAACATATTTTAGAGAATTTGGCAGTACATCCAACCGGCCAAACAACCGCAGACCATGTAAAACCACGCTAGTCTAGAACCTCCACATCCGATTTCTTCCCTTATGGGATCCTCTGAGGGGTGGTGCTGAGGAGTATTTCTCTCTGTAATAAAACCTTTCTGTTGGGAAAAGCTCATTCCGATTGGCTGTGCCTGTCTCCCCAGTGGGTGGGCCTTGCAGCCAAGTGTGTGGGCCTACGCTCTCCCAGGCCCACCTATGAAATCCATAGATTAGGGCCTAATTAATTTATTCAAATTGACTGATTTCCTCATATGATCTGTAACTCAGTAAAATCTTTGAAATTGTTGCATGTTGCGTTCATATTTTTGTTCAGTATATTTAAGCGCTGACAATGTATTAATGTATTAAACGTCCATTTATTTCTAAAGTTAAAACTACATAGACACAAACTAACCGCGTTAATTGATAAAAATATCTTAAAAACATATTTGCAAAATATATTCAGACTATTGCCAGAGAACTATTGCCACCGTTTTGCCAAGACAGATATCAAACAGTTAGTACCGGGTAGCAGGTAGCATTCCGTTTTGGAGGTTAAGAGTGTTGGTCCAGTAACCGAAAGGTTGCTGGTTTGATTCCCTGAACCGACTAGGTGAAAAATCTGTGTAATGACGCTGACTTTGTCCTTTCAGGTATCACCACTGTGTTGACAATGACCACCCTTAGTACAGTGGCCAGGACCTCCCTACCCAGAGTCTCCTATGTGACGGCCATGGATCTCTTCGTCACTGTGTGCTTCTTGTTCGTCTTTGCGGCCATGATGGAGTACGCAATCCAAAACTACTACGCCTACAGGGCACAGAAGCCCCGCTACAACAAGACAAACAAGACGCAGAGACTGGTGAGCTTTCCTCCATACAATGTAATGGTGTACCTTTCCTCCGTACAATGTAATGGTGCACCTTTCCTCCGTACAATGTAATGGTGCACCTTTCCTCCGTACAATGTAATGGTGCACCTTTCCTCCGTACAATGTAATGGTGCACCTTTCCTCCGTACAATGTAATATGACGAAATGGTGTAACTTTTCTCAATGCAGTGTAATGCTGTTATAGACATGGACCGAGGTTGTTTGTGTTGTCACAGTCAATAGTTCTAGCCATGGTAGCGATTATGGTCTCAGTGGGTGGAGGTCTAGTCCATCCTTCAGATCTCCATCCTCTTGCATCAGTCACACTGTGCATGGGCTGTGATAGTATTACAGTCAGTGGCTCTGACCTGCATGGTAGCAAATCGGGAGGTTGCCCCCCGGTGAGGGTTGAGGTCTGGTCCATCCACCATCCCTTCATATATCCATCCACTTGCACTGCCGACCGGTCACACAGTGTACTTGGTAAATGCCGTGTCATAGCGGTGTCATGTCATCATGTCATGTCGTGTAACGCTGTCGAGCCAATGAGTGAGTCCCAGCTTGGGTAGAGCACTAAGCCGAGGGGTTCTATCTCATTGCCTGCCTGGGCTATGACAGCGTCCTGCTGGGTGTGGGAGGACACGGTCCGCTGCGGAGCTTTAATGCATGACAGCACAGCTCCACTCACAACGCATCAGATCTCTTTCTCTCTTCATCTCTTTCTCTCTGTCTCTTTTCATCTTTCCATCTGTCTTTCTCCCTTGTTTGCCCACATGTATTTCTTGTCTCCTGTCTGGCTTTAGTTGTCCCCCCGCCCCCTCCCTGTTGCCTCACTCTCTCCCTCTCAGTATCTAATTATGAGGCCGTCCTTCCTCTCTCCCCTCATCACATTTCTTGCCCCCCCCCCCCACCCTCACTCTCTCACCCTCTTTCTCTCCCTTTATCGCTTACGCATCTAAGGAGATGGCCTTCCTCTGTCCCCTCCCACAGACCTACTCGATGCTAGACACAGGGCCCAGGTCCCCCACCACCGTGGTACCGTTGAACAACAACTACTCATACTGGCAGGACTATGAGGACGTGTACGAGTGTCTGGACGGGAAGGACTGCCAGAGCTTCTTCTGCTGTTACGAGGAGTGTAAGGGGGGGAGGGTGGAGGAAAGGACGCATCCATGTCGACATTAAGGAGCTGGACGCTTACTCGAGAGTCTTCTTCCCTACGTCGTTCCTCCTGTTCAACATCGTCTACTGGGTCTCTTATCTCTACCTTTAGCAGTTTCAGTTGGATTTGATAGAATTCGATTGGACAAATATGGAAAGACTCAAATGGGAAGAGGAGATGTCACAAGACATAAGATGTCACTCAGTGGCAGCTTTGTGCACGTTGACACTTGATTGGTTGGCGGGTTAGTGTAGCCAGCCAATAGACAGCTGTGAGACACTAACGCCAGGATGCTAGCCAGATAAGAGATAATGAAGCATCCACAGTGCCTTCTTCAGGAAGGGGCCATCACCTATACAGAGGTGCAATAAGGGGACTAGAAGCTTTGAAGTTTTCTACATAGGTTATCCCACATCCGCCATTTCAACGCATGCTATACTGTTCATTAAAAACAATGAAAAGCTAGGGGGGACTGCACTATGAAATTATTCTATTGTTGCTTTGTATTAATTAGTCAGTTGCATAGTCATTGCAAGCCATTTGACATATATAGAACCTCAATATGATTAATTTTAGTCACCAACAGGGTCTTAAATATTAGGTCATTGATAACATTGATTTGGTTTAGATTAATATACATTTATATCATAAACATTTGAACGATGTTTTCTACCAAGGGTGATGTACAACAAGAACATGCATAGTATACTTTACAACAGCACTATAACATAATAATTTAAAGATGAAAAGTTATTTTGTAAAATAATGTATCTAATAAACTTGTCTTTTGTAACATATAGAGTTTTCCAGACTCTTTGATAATTAAATCAATTGTCTGAGGACAAGGTATGGTAAGGTTTCAAACTATAGTGGTATGGAGATAGATGATGTTGTTGAATTAATTTACAGAATCTGGACATACATTTATCTCCATACAGCAGGCCGACAACACATCATAGGCTAAGGGCCAGGGTAGCATTTGGGTCAGTACAGTACTGTATATATTGTGCTCGTATTCAGTACAGTACTAATAAAAAACAAAATATGGTTTCTCTCCAACAACACTACTGCTATTTTCTTGAGCAAGAACATGTGTAATTCATGTTATCATACAGTAGCTGTTGTACCAAAACAGACATCACAAATAATTGTAAAAGGTGTGTTTATGGAGTTAAAAATAGTTTGATTTACTGTACTGTAAGTAACACTGTTGTTTCTGCGGTGGTTTGACTTAGAAGTATGGTAGAACCCTGTATTCTATGTTTTAAGAGAACGTGTATGTGAGAGATGTTTTCATGCTATTTTCATAGTTGAATGTAGATCATACTTTAGACTAACAACAGATAGTGGTTTTCAACTCTGTATAACAACAAATATTGCACTTCATAAGTGTCTTAGTTTGATATAATGTATTTACAATAAATCAAAGACTATTTTCTAAGTCTGATGGAACGCACCCTTTTGTTACAGCAGAACTGAGAGAACCACTGTCTAGGTACAGCTATGCTTTTTAGAGAATTCAGTCTGTGGTATTGCTTAAATTAATAAAACTATCTTTGCTTAAGGTCTGGAGTGTGTGCTTAAGGTCTGGAGTGTGTGTGAGTGTGCTTAAGGTCTGGAGTGTGTGTGTGTGTGTGCGTGTAGGTCATTTGGATCATTAGCAAACTGTGATCTTTCTTACACACTTTAAGAGTTATTTAAGATGGAAATCTATTTCAACGTGTACGAATGGTTTTGTCTCTGACGTGGTTGCGATAGCCCACTTCAAACCTCACACTGTGCATCCTGTTTCGAAGTAGGGAAGCAAGTCAATGAAAAGTCATTATGTATAATAATCACTTATTAGGAAGTAGGCTAAGGAAATACAAAACAGACCCTTTTATTCCCACAGAATGAAATTAACTCTACACACGATTCATGTCTATTGCGGAGTAGATCATTATACAATTAGCATCTCCATATAGAAATAACCGGAAGTTATTGTTAAGGGCCTGCATGCACAGAATGTCAGAGTAGCAGTGTAGATCACATGATCATATACACAAGGGACACCCACTCTGAGATACTTTTTGAATGCGGTCCTGGAGCTCACCACAGAATATTGATACCCCTGGTACGTGGATACCCCTGGTACGTGGATACCCCTGGTACGTGGATACCCCTGGTACGTGGATACCCCTGGTACATGGATACCCCTGGTATGTTGATACCCCTGGGTGAGATCTGCAAAAGTGCGTCACTGTTAGACACTGTATATTTGCTGACCTAGATTGAGACAACACTGAGTATGATACAAAGAGAAGGAAATCAGTGGAACACTATCAAAAAGTGGATGCAGTGCTGAGATGGAACTCAATCAAAAATAGTAGCCTAGAATAGAGATCCGTTTCAACTGAACTGTAAATATGCTCACATACAGTACTTAACAAATTAACTTAGTCATGCATACAATTTTCTGAGAGATAGGGCACCTGGACAGGAAATCCCAGGGGTGTTTGTGTGAGTGGGGATATGAGATGATGGGGGTTGTTTGGGTGAGTAGGGATATGAGATGATGGGGGTTGTTTGGGTGAGTAGTGATATGAGATGATGGGGGTTGTTTGGGTGAGTAGGGATATGAGATGATGGGGGTTGTTTGGGTGAGTAGGGATATGAGATGATAGGGGTTGTTTGGGTGAGTAGGGATATGAGATGATGGGGGTTGTTTGGGTGAGTAGGGATATGAGATGATGGGGGTTGTTTGGGTGAGTAGGGATATGAGATGATGGGGGTTGTTTGGGTGAGTAGGGATATGAGATGATGGGGTTGTTTGGGTGTTAAAGGTCCAGTGCAGTTAAAAATGTGATTTTCTAATGTTATATATATTTCCACGCTGTGAGATTGGAATAAAACTGGGAAATTATGAAAAGTACGAGAATTCCCTTTTAGTGTTAAAGCTGTTTGAAACAACTCCCTGAAATTTAAGCCTGTTTTAGTGGGATAGAGTTTTGGCCTTCAATGGTGACATCACTATGCGGTAAATTAGACCAATAAGAACGTTTGAAACCTCTCTGCCCATAACAGCCAATTTCAGTTTCTCCTCCACACTCAGTCCTAGCAAAATTTCCCTTTGATAAGAAGCTATTTTTCTTTCTTTTTGACCATTTTAATTGAAAGAATCACAGTAAGGTATTTAATTGTCACCCAGAAATGATTTGATATTAAGATAAAAATGGCTGCGTTGGACATTTAAAGCTGGATCTGGAGACTGGGGACGTACTCCTCCACTTAGGGAGATTCTCCTGGAACAGCAGGCTCTCACAGATGCTACTGCTGACCTACTTTATGACATACAGCTATATACACTACCGTTCAAAAGTTTGGGATCACTTAGAAATGTCCTTGCTTTTGAAAGAAAAGTACTTTTTTTGTTGTCCATTGAAATAACATCAAATTGATCAGAAATACAGTGTAGACATTGTAATGTTGTAAATGACTAATAGCTGATTTTTTTTAATGGAATATCTACATAGGCATTATCAGCAACCATCCCTCCTGTGTTCCAATGGCACGTTGTGTTAAGAGTTCCTCTGCCCAGTGTCTGTGTTCTTTTGCCCTTCTTAATCTTTTCCAGTCTGAGATATGGCTTTTTCTTTTCAACTTTGCCTAGAAGGCCAGCATCCCAGAGTCGTCTCTTCACTGTTGACATTGAGACTGGTGTTTGCGGGTACTATTTAATGAAGCTGCCAGTTGAGGACTTGTGAGAGATCTGTTTCTCAAACTAGACACTTTGATGTACTTGTCCTCTTGCTCAGTTGTGCACAGGGGCCTCCCACTCCTCTTTCTATTCTGGTTAGAACCAGTTTGCGCTGTTCTTTGAAGGGAGTACATCATTTTCATTATTCAAGTATTTAAGTATTCAGACACTTTGCTATATAGACTTGAAATTGAGCTCAGATGCAACCTGTTTCCATTGATAATCCTTGAGATGTTTCTACAACTTGAATCCACCTGTGGTAATTTCGATTGGACATGATTTGAAAAACACACACCTATCTATATAAGGTCCCAAAATTGACAGTGCATGTCAGAGCAAAAACAAACCCATGGGGTAGAAGGAATTGTCCGTAGAGCTCCGAGACAGGATTGTGTTGAAGCACAGATCTGGGGAAGGGTACCAAGAAATGTCTGAAGCATTGAAGGTCCCCAAGAACATAGTGGCCTCAATCATTCTTAAATTAAAGACATTTGGAACCCCCAAACTTCCTAGAGCTGGCTGCCCGCCCAAACTGAGCAATCGGGGGAGAAGGGCCTTGGTTAGGGAGGTGAACAAGAGCCCAATGGTCACTCTGACAGAGTTCTAGAGTTCCTCTGTGAAGATGGGAGAACCTTCCAGAAGGACAACCATCTCTGCAGCACTCCACCAATCAGGCAATTATGGTAGAGTGGCCAGACGAAAGTCACTGCTCAGTAAAAGGTACATGACAGCCCGCTTGGAGTTTGGCACCTAAAGACTCTCACACCATGAGAAACAAGATTCTCTTGTCTGTTGAAACCAAGATTCAACTCTTTGGCCTGAATGTCAAGCGTTACGTCTGGAGGAAGCCTGGCGCCATCACTACGGTGAAGCATGGTGGTACCAGCATCATGCTGTACCACCAGGATCGAGGGAAAGATGAACGGCGCAAAGTACAGACAGATCCTTGAGGAAAACCTGCTCCAGAGCGCTCAGGACCTCAGACTGGGTCAAAGGTCCACCTTCCAACAGGACAATGACCCTAAGCACACAGCCAAGACAATGCAGGAGTGGCTTCAGGACAAGTCTCTGAATTTCCTTAAGTGGCCCAGCCAGAGCCCAGACTTGAACCCAATCGAACATCTCTGGAGAGACCTGAAAATAGCTGTGCAGAAACGTTCCCTATCCAACCTGACAGATCTTGAAAGGATCTGCAGAGAAGAATGCGTGAAACTACCCAAATACAGGTGTGCCAAGCCTGTAGGGTCATAACCAAGAAGACTTGAGGCTGTAATCGCTGCCAATTGAGCTTCAACAAAGTATAGAGTAAAGGATCTGAATACTTATGTAAATGTTATATTTCAGATGTTTTATTTTCTATAAATATTCAAACATTTCTAAAAACCTGTTTTTGTTTTGTCATCATGGGAGTAGATTGATGAGGAATAAAAACGATTTAATCAATTTCAGAATAAGGCTGTAATGCAACAAAATGTTGAAAGGGCTCTGAACACTTTCCGAACGCACTGTACATATGAATCATTGTTTATACATTAATGCATACAGATTTTTGTTCCAGTCCATTGTGACTTTAATACATTCAGTAGAAACTACCCGTATGGATCACAAACATGTATTGTTCCCAAACACTGAATCATAACCAATGGAAAGCAAGAAAAACATGAATAATTTACATCCTGGAACACCAGAAACAGGGCTGAGGGCACACTCACTAAAAAAAGAAAACATTGGTCTATCGTGTTTTGCTCACATATAACTGATTTGTAATTACAATTAGCAGTAAATTAAGTGCACACAAAAGACTGTGCATATGCCTGGCTGCTCTCCCAAAAGGATTACGAGAATCCATGACCATGTTAGACGAGACAAAGTGGCCCTTAGTCATACTTAATTACACCAGAAGTGAATTTGTCCAAATACCTATGACATCTTCACATGGGGGCGACTAGATACATTAAGTCAGTGGTAGCCAACCCTGTTCCTGGAGTACCGCAGGTACTGCAGGATTTCGTTCCAACTCGGCACCACACCTGACCAACTGAGCTAATTGATCAGTTCAATGACTGCCTATATTCAACACACCTGGTATTCCAGGTCAGTTAAGTCAAAAACAAAAAGGGGCATGTGACACTCCAGTATCCAGGAATGCCTACCCCGGCATTAAATGCTTTTCATGAAACATATATGTATGAAAATAAAAGGTGACATTCTGTACTGTTGCCTCGTATGAAACATTTGAGCTCAAATCCAAAATGCTGGAGTATAGAGCCAATCCCAACTTTTACTGTGTCGCCTACAGCAGGGGATCCCAAACTTTTTCACTCCAGCATTGGGGAACACCCCGAGCCGCCCCCTGCACGCGTGTGCAGGGGCCACGTCTATTTCTATGGCCACGAGCACTGTTCATGATACAAACTGTTCACATCCCTCTTGTTGGTGGAGAAAATGTTGCAGGTTTAATGCTTATGTCCTGCAATTCTACACACTTTGTCACAGGGTGCAAAGAACATTTTGCACTTTTAATGCACATTTTCTTGCAATGTGTCTGATGTGTATTCATGTGATATTTGAGTGACGACAAAAAAAAAATTACAACAATATATATGGGCAAAAAAAAAACTAGAAAAAAAACATCAGCTGACACGGGCTGGTTGATCTGGACAATTCTGACAAGTTATAAATAAGGTATGCAATGTCTAACATGACAAGAGGAACTGATGATGCACTACCCAATTTCCTAATTGCACCTTGTGCATTCTACTTGTACAGCTTTCAAGAGTAAGTTTCACTGTGAGTGTGTTATCGAGTGGCCCTTTGCCTGTTGGGGGGAAAAAAAAGAGGCTGGGTATAATCCAACTTTGACATGGCATAATGAAAACATAAAGGTTTAATACATAAACAGCCCCAAAACAGAAATCAACTGAGAGAATGGCTGTCTTTCACAATGTTACACACTGTACCAATTCCACACTTTAAGTTCGATGTCTTGCAGCTCCAAAAAAAACGTGAATTCAAGCAACAAGTGTAACGCCAAGGCTGTCTACAACATAACATTAAGCTGCCGAAATGAGATGCTGCACACCTGTCAGTCCACTACAATCTGCCCCATAACTCTGCCACTGTAGCTCTTTGCTAGCGAAGGCATATCTATAATAATGCCCTACCAGTCAGGCCATTTTGCATCCAGAAGTTGAGTAGAAGCACAGTGAGAACAACAAGCTGAAACAAACCCAGACTTGGAATCCTCTCTCCTTTGTCCTCTCTAAGGACACAAGTGTAAACGTTCTCACCTCCAATCAAATAGTTTTGATGTAACTTACTCACATTGGAGCATCTGTCAATAAAGGCAATATTGTGGGTAGCACTTAAATCTACATGACTGTTTTCAGCGTTATCTGCCTGATATCTACTACAAAAGTATGTGGTATCAATGCTCACATCAACCCACAGTATGTCCATAAACAAACTGTGCATCAGTGCAAACATTCAGATGTCCCTCTCTCAACACCAAACTAGTGAGAACCAAGCCAAACGGAGTATGTTGATATCTCTAAGGACAGTAGGTGTCCACAATGATTATCATCTCTAAATTGTATATGCCAATAATGGGGAGAGTGTTGATGAAGAATGAACCATTAGCCCTGCATCTGTTATCACCCTGTTAGTCTTCTGGAATCTGTTCGGAGACCCGAGGCTATATCATCGCATGGACCAGCTGTTTCCTCAAAGGCCTTCCCTGGTATTGGAGATTCTAATAGTGTGTGTGTGTGTGTTCGGTTTTTACTATCCTTGTGGGGACCAGAAGTCTTCACAAGAATAGTAAAACAAGGAGAAGTTGGAACATTTCGCCAGTCCCAACAAGGAAAAGGGCTATTTTAGGCTTAGGGGTTAGGTGTAGGATTTAGAGTTATTAGTTTGGAGTTAAGGTTAGGGGAAAAAATATTTGGAACGGGAATTAATTGTTTGATAGTAAAACAAATGTGTGTGTGTGTTGTGTGCATACGGGTTCCTAGAGAGGACAGGGGAAAAAGAACAGGCGACACCTATAAAACCAGACAGAGTAGCTAAACCACAAAAAGGTGACACATTCTTTTGCACTGAAACATGCACAAAAAAGAAATCCTGCTGGGAGGAAATGCAGGTTTTAACTATTATATTATCTTCATGAACAGTCTCTGTGCGTAAAATAAAAAGTGGTCAATGTGAACCTAACTCACAGCTACAAAATAAATTAAGAAAGCAATCCAATGTTATATGTTGCCTAGACTTTACTTTACTCAAGTCTTGAGAAAAAACAATACACTCATATTGTCACACCCTGATCTGTTTCACCTGTCTTTGTGCTGGTCTCTACTCCCTCCATGTGTCGCCCAATTATCCCCTGTGTATTTATACCTGTGGTCTCTGTTTGTCTGTTGCCAGTTTGTTTTGTTCGTGAGACCTACCAGCGTTTGTTCCCCTGCTCCTGTCTGTTTCCCAGTCCTTCCCCGTTTTTGACCCTTCTGCCTGCCTTGACCCTGAGCCTTCCTGTCGTTCTCTACCTTGCCCCACCTCACTGGATTACTGACCCCTGCCTGCGTTTGACCTGTCGTTTGCCTGCCCCTGTATTAGAGATCAACTTTTGTTTCTTCGACACTGTCTGCATCTGGGTCATACCTGAAACGTGATAAATATTGCAGTCAGCCATGACAGCCTTTGTAATAGAACGCTTGTGACGACACACATCTAAATATTGCACATGGAGGGGGGGGGGGCATCTTAAAGTATAAATAGAATGAAACAAACAGGCATTCTATTTTTGCTCTATTTTAGTGGATTGATCAAGTGCACAAGGCTACATGTGTGCAAAAATAATAATCCCCACTCACTCACACACAAGTGTTACTGTCAAGTTCAACACAACAAAAGCAATATCTTTGGGCTACACTGCACATTATTACATTGTACACTTGCTGCCTGTGGACATCTGTTCTACAATGTGCCAGCAGAGCATGATACTCTGTGTTGGCATAATTGATCTCTTTCAGGACAAGAGAATACACCTAGCATACCTCTTTTTATCCACTGTATTGAAAATGTGAGAAAGAGTGGACGTGTGTGGTGTTCCTTTCACCTCTATAGTGGCATCCAGCTTAAGTCAGGCCCAGCCCATCTGATGTTGTAATGTTAGCTAGCCAACGTTAGCAGTCTGACTTCACTAGCCAGCTAATTTTCACATCATAAACTCAATTAGTTGATCAGTTAAGATGGCTAATGTTGCTCAACATTTATCTGGCTAGCTAATGAAGAATTCGATCCACCTAGCAAGATACTTAACAATGCTAACAATACTTGTTCCACCACACTTTCTCCCTCGCCTCAAACTTTCCAAATGTCAGTTGTTTTTCGGTTAAAGCTCATGAAGTACGCTTCATCACCTTCTCACCCACGTCTCCATGGTCAAGCTTCTCACCTACCTCTTCGTTATTGTTCAGGGGACGTAACTGTAACTGCTGTAACTGGCAAACTGCCTTTCCACTCTCTGCTGTCTTCCCAGAGCGCGCACTGATGCTGTAAGTAGCAGATTGGTTGTCTCTTCTCTCTTCAGTCGCATGCAGCATTCTGTTGTTATGTGAACAATTGGCTGAACTTGATACAGCCAGGATTTCTCCAAACACGCATCACTTTTTGCTTACAGCCAGTAGTGATCCAAAGCCCCTCCCCCCATAAAAAAAACTTTTCTCATCGGAAATACACAAATCACCTAGTTTGGATTCAAAACAGCGAATTTTGCCAAAAGATGACTAGTTTGCATCCCTGTAAACACACACAGCTTATGTATCATAACTAAACACCTACAGCTTATGTATCATACTGTATGTGTGTCACATCATATCACGTGTCTTTGAACCACAGGTTTATAATATGGTCACGTCTCTCAGTTTGCAAATGAGATATCTAAAATGAGTAAGTCAATAGACACACTGTGCTAGCATTACCCCGGAACACGGTCATAGTCAAAATAAAATGAATGCATTCATGGATTGTTGCTTCTCACGCTTGATCTCACTTAGAAGTGAGATCACTTCGGGCCTCCCGAGTGGCACAGAGGTCTAAGGCACTCCATTGCATTTACTAGAGGCGTCACTACAGACCTGGGTTTGATCCCGGGTCTGTGTGGCTGGCTTCGGGGTTAAGCAGGTGGGTGTTAAGAAGCTCGGTTAGGCGGGTCATGTTTCGGAGGATGCATGACTCCCCTCCCGAGCCCGCTGGGTAGTCGTAGCGATGAGACAAGATCGAAAGTACTCTACTGTATTCTTACTCAAAAGACTGTTACAGCGTATCTGGTAGGTAGAATAAGATATTTCTGTGTGACTCTGAATGCTTACTGCTTTCACTCTGCTTTTCTCTGTGCTTCAAAGGAGCTTCATGAGGCAGAGTCCCCCGTCAAGACTATCTTTAACTCAATCAGCCATGTATTTGTTCCTTTAACTCTTTTTCTAGTGGCACTGCTGATGCTACCAAAGCTGTGAAACCACAAGAGATCTGCCTCTGACGCCTGCGTGAAAACAACAGCTGCAGGTGGCGGGGCTCAAAGGAGAATCAGCAGCGAAAATAGATATTTAGCTATACACATAAAGGACCAACTTGTTTGCTTGTCACTGCCCTGTAAAATCCTTTGTCTCGTGGCAATCATCAACGTTTTTCAAATCAAGCTGCCTTGAGTGTCACCTGTGTAAAATCTCATTCGACAAAAGACAAGCTTGGCTGGCTCTGCAGTATGTTGAATGGATCGGATTGATTTTCAGCTGCAAGCAATTTATATCAGTGATGCAGTAGTCACTAAACCTCGAGGCCGAGTCGAGTCCCAGGTTGCCTAGTGTTCGAGTCCAAGTCCGAATCCTTTATACTCGAGTCACGAGTCGAGTCCCAAGTCACCAGTTTTCACTACAACACTGATTTATACTGTAGTTTACAGCGCCAGAATTATGTATATAAAAAAAGATACACAGGAGATGTTCACTGCATAAATTAGAGTGCAGTTATTTTTTACAAAATATCTGTTCCATAGCCTGGTCCCAGATCTGTTGTGCCCTATTGCCAACTCCTTCTCATTGTCATGCCAAACATTTGTTAAGCAATTGTCATAGGAGTACAAGACAAAACAAATCAGGGACCGGGCTATTTGTTCCCCACTTTATGGTACAAATACCGACTTTGCAGCTTCCGCAATATCCCTCCAGTGTAGAAATGTGACATGCCCTTTAGATATACCTGTGTAAACGTTCGGTTGGTGAGATTCCAGAACGACACTATAATAAGACTAAAATACGATGGAAACCCGTACCAGTCGCCGACAGCAAGGCAAGATGGTGCGGTCACACAAAGGGTCGATTGCTACGGATTCCAGGCCTAAAGTGGGATGGATTTCAGATGCCTTAAACCTCAGTCTGTAGCCCGAGGTTATTGATGGCATGTGGACCAAACCATGCACAGACAGAAGTAATTTGTTGTTTTGCCACCTATACAATAAAGTGAGCTTCTGTTGAGTTTCCTGCTACCTGGTATTGTGATTTGCGGTGGCAATTTTCCGATAGCATGGCCTTGGGTTACAGTGGCATATTGATTGGTTTGAGAGAAGATAAATGCATACAGCCCCGCATCTCTTCTCAGTAGAGCTCCTTTGCGGTGTCCATTTTAGGATACCCTCTGCCTCACTCGGCTTGAGGCTGAGGGTGTCTTAAAATGGACACCATACTAAATATCTCAGGAAAAGAGTCAAATGGAAAAGCAACAGCAATATTGCAATTCATTGCATTTTACTGAGCGATGCTCTATAACACGGATGGGGATTACAATTTATGCACTGTCTGACAGCTGCATCTTCCTCTGTGATTTGGACGAGTAAATCAAGAGATGAAGAGAAAAACGGGCAGTTTTGAAAATATGTGTGGAATTAACTTGGTAGATTGGATAGGAGAACAGTTCCTAGACAGTTCTTTGTATTGTAGCTTGAAAGACCATCTGAAGGTCCAGACTTGGAGGGCTGTCTAGGGAGATCAGAACTATGAGTGATGGATCGATTATAAAGAAAAGTCACAGAATGCTCTTATGGTCACTATACTTTTGACACCCTCAATTCTCAAAGACATCCCCATATACAGTATAATACTCTCTACTTCACTCCTACAGATACAACTCTTGAATTATATTGCTGAGTGATATCTGGAACGGAAATATGACCTCCTGTTCATAAACTCCATAATAATTCAACGCTGTGTGGTGGAGGCAGCGGTGAGAAAGTCGTAAAGCAGAGACTCTGGGACGGTTTCAGTTACAGACAAACAGTATAAATCAGCCGATGGGAAATGACATTGGAATGAAAGGATGACACGGGGAGAAATTGCTCCAAATGTTTACACTCTCCCTGTAAATGCATACAGCATTCAATCAACATTGACCAGGACAGGACACTCAAAATATATCAGTTCTCTCCAATGGCCGATTTACACTATGAGTCCATAAGGTAAAGAATCGAAGTGGGCACATAGGAAGATGGTCAAGCTTGCTTAGTGGAGAGATACCAGATTTTTGCCATTTGAAAAGTCAATAATATGCTTTTTCATTTATTTCTGTTTATCTCCAACTCCTTAACTGTTTTGATGACAAGAATATTGCATAAGGAAAATGATCCCTGACATATCCCCAAAACCTTGATAGATTTCATTTGGAACACTGAGATATGCCGTTATAACCTATGACACCAGTTGGTAGCAGACTCCAGGCATTAAAGGGGAAGGATATATGATGAGCTTCCTGTTCCTGTATGGCTGACAATAATGAATATTAATGACAAATGAAAAATGCATTAGTCTGGGAGATGTTGGGTCTGCTATGTAATGTTTTTCCATGGGAGCTGAGAGGAGCCAAATATGCCCTGTGGTGGTGGGGCAGAGAATAGAACATAAACCAAGAGGTGTCTTGTCTCCATCACTGTGTGGCTAGTCTGCTAGCAGGACAGGGTTTTAGATAATAATGTAAAAACACAACATTATCAGAATATTTCAGGATTATTCTTTTTTTCTCCCTTTATCATTTTACCAGTGTGTCCCACTGAGATTGTTTTAAGGACAAAAAGTGAATGTTTGAGACTAAACTGCTTTGAAACTGTAATGACGTGCGCTGAGAGTCGGGAAGCAAGTTCAGGGAGTGAGTGTTTGGATAAATAAATGAAACATAATACAAAACAAGAAACACGAGCAACGCACAGACAGGAAACAGAAACAATGACGCCTGGGGAAGGAACAAAAGGGAGTCCCTTTTTCAGGACGCTGTCTTGCTAAGATGACACACAGTGGCAGACCCCGTGTAACAACACCTGCACAGGATTGGTACACTTAAACATCACACCTGCGGGACAGGTACAGGATGGCAACAACAACTGCCCGAGTTACACCCGGAATGCACAATCCCTCCATCCGTGCTCAGACTGTCCGCAGAGAGGCTAGACTGAGGGCTTGAAGGCCTGTTGTAAGGCAGGTCCTCACCAAACATCACCGGTAACAACGTCGCCTATGGGCACAAACCCACCGTTGCTGGACCAGACAGGACTGGAAAAAAGTGCTCTTCACTGACGAGTCACAGTTTTGTCTCACTAGGGATGATGGTCGGATTCGCGTTTATCGTCGAAAGAGCATTACACTGAGGCCTGTATTCTGGAGCGGGATCGATTTGGAGGTGGAGAGTCCGCCATGTTCTGGGGCGGTGTGTCACAGCATCATCGGACTGAGCTTGTTGTCATTGCATGCAATCTCAACGCTGTGCGTTACATGGAAGGCATCCTCCTCCCTCTTGTGGTACCCTTCCTGCAGACTCATCATGACATGACCCTCCAGCATGACAATGCCACCAGCCATACTGCTCGTTCTGTGTGTGATTTCCTGCAAAACAGGAATGTCAGTGTTCTGCCATGGCCAGCGAAGAGCCCGGATCTCAATCCCATTGAGCACGTCTGAGACCTGTTGGATCGGAGGGTGAGAACTAGGGCCATTCCCCCGAGAAATGTCCGGGAACTTGGAGGTGCCTTGGTGGAAGAGTGGGGTAACATCTCACAGCAAGAACTGGCAAATCTTGTGTAGTCCATGAGGAGGAGATGCACTGCAGTACTTAATGCAGCTGGTGCCCACACCAGATACTGACTGTCACTTTTGATGTTGACCCCCCTTTGTTCAGGGACACATTATTCCATTTCTGTAAGTCACATGTCTGTGGAACTTGTTCAGTTTATGCCTCAGTTGTTGAATCTTGTTATGTTCATATAAATATTTACACGTTAAGTTTGCTGATAATAAACGCAGTTGACAGTGAGAGGACGTTTCTTTTTTTGCTGAGTTTATATAGGGCAGGTAATCAAGGAAGTGATGGAGTCCAGGTGAGTGATGACGCGCGAGTGGTAACAGGTGTGCGCCATAACGAGCAGCGTGGTGACCAAGAGGCCGGAGAGGGAGCACAACGTGACAGAAACGATCAGCAGTGTGGTGCTGCAGATTTGAATCACCAGTTAACCATCCACATAGCTTACATAGAGGTATTGTTCACCTATAGTAGTAATTCATGCATGCTTGTGTGAAGTGGTTATTTAGCAGAGAGCATAGATCATTAGTGGTCTTTGAAAACTGAAAAACTCAGGGACTTAAAAGTGCCAATTAGCGGAATCAGATTATTCAATTGATACACCACTGACTAAGTGACTTATTTGTCATGTAAACAAAGCCACAGCCAATGCAATGTACTTTCTTCAAACCAAGTGTTTGATCTAAAATGCCACCAGCTATGCTTCGGAAGGTGTCGATTGAATCATCCAACACCCGTGGCGAGTGGAGCGAAGACTAGACAATCGCCAAGCGGCACTGACAATTACAGACACCACCTGCGGATTTGGAGAGAGGGGGGGGGCACGGAGAACAGAAGGCTACAGAGACTGGTAGAACTCCCCTTAGAAACAAACAGGGAAAATAAAGCCCACTAAACTCAATTGACTTTGAATGAACTCGTATGAAAGACTGAGCCCCTACAGTGAAGTGTTTGATTGAGAGCTGGGTGTGTTCTTTTTCATGAATACCAAATCAAGGACAAAAATATTATTATAATTGGTTTGAATATGTGCATCATACTTGATGTGGGAAAATTGAATCCAAACTGATTGAATCAAATTCAACTCTCAGTTGGGTACTGTATGTTTTGTGATTAGCATTCAGAGTGGTTTGCCACAGGTACTGTAGGCTACCTGAGGAGTTTCTACTGTCAGATATGCACTGTGTACAAAACATTAGCAACACCTTCCTAACCTTCCTAATATTGAGTCTTTTTGCCTTCAGAACAGCCTCATTTCGTTAGCGGCGTGGACTCCACAAGGTGTCAAAAGTTCTTGACACTCAAGCCGGTGAGCTTGGCATCTACTACCGTACCCCGTTCAAAGGCACTTCAATCTTTTGTCTTGCCCATTCTCCCTCTGAATGGCACACATACTCAACCCATGTCTCAATTGCCCCAAGACTTGAACATCATTTAACCTGTCTCCTCCCCTTCATCTACACAAGCATTTTGTTACACTTGCTAAATATGTTTTTTTTTAACCTTTATTTGCCTAGGCAAGTCAATTAAGAACAAATTCTTATTTTCAATGAAGGCCTAGGAACAGTGGGATAACTGCCTTGTTCAGGGGCAGAATGACAGATTTGTACCTTGTCAGCTCAGGGATTCAAACTTGCAACCTTTTGGTTACTAGTCCAACGCTCTAACCACTAGGCTACGCTGCTGCCCCTGTAACTAATACATTTGATTTACAATGATTTAAGTGGATTTCACAAGTGATATCAATAAGGGATCATAGCTTTCACCTGGATTCAACTAGTCAGTCTATGTCATGGAAAGAGCAAGTGTTCCTAATGTTTTGTACACTCAGTGTAGAACACACAGACTACCCCATTCAGGGTTGGATCCAATTCCATTTAAGTTTGGTCAATTCAGGAAGTAAACTGAAATTCTAATCTCAAAATTGAAACTTTCCTAATTGAAAATCACTTCCTCGTTTATAAAGAATTGACCCCCATCCCTGACCTCAACGCCAAATGACCGTCGTCAGGGAGTTGACTATTAAGATTAAGCAAAATAGAAGGTTAAAATGTGTAGAGAGAGAGAGAGACATTTCGGATGAGGAACGACTGTATTGCATACACAATGGCAAGAAAAAATGATTCATTGTGCCAAACTTCACAGTAGTCCCTCGTGAACTATATGCTCAGCGGTCTGAATAAGTGATGATCCTCTTGAAAGGTTTGGTGCTCCAAGGGCAGGCTGTTCCCTATGCCTTAGCAGTAACTTTCCTGCAGTTCTGTCCCAACAAGGAAACTTCATGTGCAGGACTCTCACTCCAAGACCCCACAGTTCTTTTCCACTGGAGGCACATGCAGAGAAATCTCCCGTAAAGACACAAGCAGCGTACCAGCCTGTTTCTGTAACCTCCTTTTCACCCACTCTAATCCAGAACTATCTCTGTGTGTGTGCAGACTGCAGAATTGTATCAGATTACTACCATTGTAGTTAACACACACTAAACCAGTTCCTAATGCATGTCTGTGTGTGTCTCTCTGTGTGTGCGTGCGTGCGTGCGTGCGTGTGTGTGTGTGTGTGTGTGTGTGTGTGTGCGTGCGTGCGTGCGTGGAAAAGCATTGTGCTGAGCTTTAATGGGAGGCAGGAATAGCTGAGAGGCTTCCTGTGTTTTCCTACTAACATTTCACACAAGGTTAATATGTTCCATTAGGGTTCATATGTTCCATTAGGTATAAAAAAAGAAATAAGAGAAAATATTGAAATAATAAATGGTGAAAAATAAATCATAAGGAATAAGGTTTTGAAGTGTATGTCCTATATCTAGACAGATATCTCTATCTTAACTTGAACGATTTTGATAGGGATTTTTAAAATTATGTTACTTCAAAGAGTCAAGAGACTCTAGGGCGTTAAAAAACATTTATTTACACGGCCGGATGTGATACAGCCTGGAATCGAACCAGGGACTGTAATGATGCCTCAGGCACTGAGATGCAGTGCCTTAGGCCGCTGCGTCACAATAAATGGATTTCCAACTAATTTGATGAGTACATTTCTATCAGGAAATCAGGTTCACTACTTCCACTATCAGGAGCAGTAGAACAAATACATTTAAGTATGAGCTCTAATCAGAAGTCACCACTTTTTCTTCTCCTTTGATTGGATGGATGATATGCAATCACAAATCAGTCACAAAGGTTTGAAATTCTGTAACAAAATCACCTTGGGCCACATATGTATCCTGGTAGTTGAGGTAAGTGGAAAGTGGTTTCATGATTTACACAAAATACATACACAATAGTAGAGACACTGATGCAAAGGGATCATATTTACATATGATACATACCTATAAAGAAAGCGCCGATAATACTGTTCCCGCTATTATCCTAATGACGACTCTTTACAGCTAAATATCTCGAAGTAGAGGCTGGAAATTTGCCATTGTTATAACAAGTGGGTGTGTGGTGCACAACTCTACATTTCTATCTTTGGGAAATGGAAGAAAGCGTAGAAATAATTAAGGGGTGAGAAGCTTGTGTTAATTGCCTGCTTTGTGGGTGACACAGCTGTGTTGCCGAAAAGCTTGGTGTGTTTGGCAGCCAACCAGGTCTGTGTCGTGTTCATTAGTGCACACCGTAGCAAAATGTTTTGCAATGGGAAACAAAAATATGTTTTTCTTATTGGATGAGTTCAGCTAGTCCCAACCCTGTTTCTTTTATTCTTCTTCTTCTTCTCCTTTGGTGCCTTATGAATACGACCCTGGTTTTCCGTCCCCAGGAAACCTTATCGCTCATTCCTGTACGGCAGATAAATGAGCAAATCTATTTTTCACTGACACAAGGACACCGGAATATACACACACGGTTCAGTAGGGATACACACACACGGTTTGGTAGGGATATACACACGGGTCAGTAGGGATATACACACACGGTTCGGTAGGGATATATACACACGGTTCAGTAGGGATGTACACACGGTTCAGTAGGGATATACACATGGTTCGGTAGGGATGTACACACGGTTTGGTAGGGATGTACACATGGTTCAGTAGGGATATACACACGGTTCAGTAGGGATATACACACGGTTCAGTAGGGATATACACACGGTTCGGTAGGGATATACACACGGTTCGGTAGGGATATACACACGGTTCAGTAGGGATACACACACACGGTTTGGTAGGGATATACACACGGGTCAGTAGGGATATACACACACGGTTCGGTAGGGATATATACACACGGTTCAGTAGGGATGTACACACGGTTCAGTAGGGATATACACATGGTTCGGTAGGGATGTACACACGGTTTGGTAGGGATGTACACACGGTTTGGTAGGGATGTACACACACGGTTCAGTAGGGATATACACACGGTTCAGTAGGGATATACACACGGTTCAGTAGGGATATACACACGGTTTGGTAGGGATGTACACACGGTCTGGTAGGGATATACACACGGTTCAGTAGGGATATACACACGGTTCAGTAGGGATATACACACGGTTCAGTAGGGATATACACACGGTTCAGTAGGGATATACACACGGTTTGGTAGGGATGTACACACGGTTCAGTAGGGATATACACACGGTTTGGTAGGGATGTACACACGGTTTGGTAGGGATGTACACACACGGTTCAGTAGGGATATATACACACGGTTCAGTAGGGATGTACACACGGTTCAGTAGGGATGTACACACGGTTTGGTAGGGATGTACACACACGGTTCAGTAGGGATATACACACGGTTCAGTAGGGATATACACACGGTTCGGTAGGGATATACACACGGTTTGGTAGGGATGTACACACGGTTTGGTAGGGATGTACACACGGTTTGGTAGGGATGTACACACGGTTCAGTAGGGATATACACACGGTTTGGTAGGGATGTACACACGGTTTGGTAGGGATGTACACACACGGTTCAGTAGGGATATACACACGGTTTGGTAGGGATGTACACACGGTTCAGTAGGGATATACACACGGTTCGGTAGGGATATACACACGGGTTCGGTAGGGATATACACACACGGTTCGGTAGGGAAATACACACGGTTCGGTAGGGATGTACACACGGTTCGGTAGGGATATACACACGGTTCGGTAGGGATATACACACGGTTCGGTAGGGATATACACACGGTTCGGTAGGGATATACACACGGTTCGGTAGGTATATACACACACGGTTCGGTAGGGATATACACACACGGTTCGGTAGGGATATACACACGGTTCGGTAGGGATATACACACACGGTTCGGTAGGGATATACACACACGGTTCGGTAGGGATATACACACGGTTCGGTAGGGATATACACACACGGTTCGGTAGGGATATACACACGGTTCGGTAGGGATATACACACACGGTTCGGTAGGGATATACACACGGTTCAGTAGGGATATACACACACGGTTCGGTAGGGATATACACACGGTTCGGTAGGGATATACACACGGTTCAGTAGGGATATACACACGGTTCGGTAGGGATATACACACGGTTCGGTAGGGATATACACACACGGTTCGGTAGGGATATACACACACGGTTCGGTAGGGATATACACACGGTTCGGTAGGGATATACACACACGGTTCGGTAGGGATATACACACGGTTCGGTAGGGATATACACACACGGTTCGGTAGGGATATACACACGGTTCGGTAGGGATATACACACGGTTCAGTAGGGATATACACACACGGTTCGGTTGGGATATACACACGGTTCAGTAGGGATATACACACACGGTTCGGTAGGGATATACACACGGTTCGGTAGGGATATACACACGGTTCGGTAGGGATATACACACGGTTCGGTAGGGATATACACACGGTTCGGTAGGGATATACACACACGGTTCGGTAGGGATATACACACGGTTCGGTAGGGATATACACACACGGTTCGGTAGGGATATACACACGGTTCGGTAGGGATATACACACACGGTTCGGTAGGGATATACACACACGGTTCGGTAGGGATATACACACGGTTCAGTAGGGATATACACACACGGTTCGGTAGGGATATACACACGGTTCGGTAGGGATATACACACGGTTCGGTAGGTATATACACACGGTTCGGTAGGGATATACACACGGTTCGGTAGGGATATACACACACGGTTCGGTAGGGATATACACACGGTTCGGTAGGGATATACACACACGGTTCGGTAGGGATATACACACGGTTCGGTAGGGATATACACACACGGTTCGGTAGGGATATACACACGGTTCGGTAGGGATATACACACACGGTTCGGTAGGGATATACACACACGGTTCGGTAGGGATATACACACACGGTTCGGTAGGGATATATACACACGGTTCGGTAGGGATATATACACACGGTTCGGTAGGGATATACACACACGGTTCGGTAGGGATATATACACACGGTTCGGTAGGGATATACACACACGGTTCGGTAGGGATATACACACACGGTTCGGTAGGGATATACACACACGGTTCGGTAGGGATATATACACACGGTTCGGTAGGGATATACACACACGGTTCGGTAGGGATATACACACACGGTTCGGTAGGGATATACCCCCCCCCCCCTTAAAAGATTTAGATGCACTATTGTAAAGTGGCTGTTCCACTGGATGTCATAAGGTGAATGCACCAATTTGTAAGTCGCTCTGGATAAGAGCGCCTGCTAAATGACTTAAATGTAAATGTAAATTAAATGGATATACACATGGTTCGGTAGGGATGTACACACGGTTCGGTAGGGATGTACACACGGTTCGGTAGGGATATACACACGGTTCGGTAGGGATGTACACACGGTTCGGTAGGGATATACACACGGTTCAGTAGGGATGTACACACGGTTCGGTAGGAATGTACACACGGTTCGGTAGGGATGTACACAAGATTCAGTAGGGGTATACACACGGTTCAGTAGGGATGTACACACGGTTCGGTAGGGATATACACACAGTTCGGTAGGGATGTACACACGGTTTGGTATAATGGAGGCATTTAAATTCTTCTGTTGTGAAGGAATGGGTCCAGTGAGAATTGCAGGCTTTGCCACCACAGTGCTGTTAAAATGTGAATAGGTAATACACAGACATAGTTGAAGGCTGAAAAGAGGACAGTATGTGGGTGTGGAAACGTATTAAAGGGCATGGGTGGCTATTCTTCCTTCTAGGAAGCAGTACACTCCTGTTGGAGCTAGTTCAACCCCTACTGTAACAAACCTGATTCTACTGATCGGCTGCTCCTCAGCACATTGACTAGCTGAATCAGGTGTATTATAGTAAAAATGGGGCAAAAACCTGCACAACCAGCTCTCCAGGAGAAGACTTGGTCGTCCCTGTTATAGGGTGACCTCTTTGAGTGAAATAAATACAGTAAGTATTTGAGGGGAGAGGGGTTGAAGTTATTGAGTGAATACATTACTGCTATTATCCCTGCAACAGGGATGTACACAGGCTTTTCACTCACTAATGATCCATTTGCTGCTAAGGGTTAAGTGAGAGAGAGGAGCTTAACACAAGGTTCATTATAGGGTGTTTCTTCTCACGCATGGTTTATATTTAACCAATAAGGTACGAGGGCGTGTGGTAAATGGCTAAGGGCTGTTCTTAAGCGCGACGCAACGCGGATTGCCTGGTTACAGCCCTTAGCCGTGCTATATTGGCCATATACCACAAACCCCAGTGGTTCCGTATTACTATTATGAACAGGTTACTAACGTAATTAGAGCAATAACAATAAATGTTTTGTCAAATCCGTGGTATACGGTCTGATATATCACAGCTGTCAGCCAATCAGCATTCAGAGTTTGAACCACCCAGTTGATTAAAAAATATATATAATCTTACCCATAAAGTAAGATATACATAATCAATGATCACTTAATGATCCCTTAATCTCCCAGTTTCGTCAAACAGTGTAGTGTAGTGTAGTGATTAGTGTAGTGTCAACAACGCAGCCACTGCCAGCTAGCCTACAAAGTCAACAACGCAGCCACTGCCAGCTAGCCTACTTCAGCAGTACTGTATCATTTTAATCATTTTAGTCAATAAGATTCTTGCTACGTAAGCTTAACTTTCTGAACATTCGAGACGTGTAGTCCACTTGTCATTCCAATCTCCTTTGCATTAGCGTAGCCTCTTCTGTAGCCTGTCAACTATGTGTCTGTCTATCCCTGTTCTCTCCTCTCTGCACAGACCATACAAACGCTCCACACCGCGTGGCCGCGGCCACCCTAATCTGGTGGTCCCAGCGCGCACGACCCACGTGGGGTTCCAGGTCTCCGGTAGCCTCTGGAACTGCCGATCTGCGACCAACAAGGCAGAGTTCATCTCAGCCTATGCCTCCCTCCAGTCCCTCGACTTCTTGGCACTGACGGAAACATGGATCACCACAGACAACACTGCTACTCCTACTGCTCTCTCTTCGTCCGCCCACGTGTTCTCGCACACCCCGAGAGCTTCTGGTCAGCGGGGTGGTGGCACCGGGATCCTCATCTCTCCCAAGTGGTCATTCTCTCTTTCTCCCATTACCCATCTGTCTATCGCCTCCTTTGAATTCCATGCTGTCACAGTTACCAGCCCTTTCAAGCTTAACATCCTTATCATTTATCGACCTCCAGGTTCCCTCGGAGAGTTCATCAATGAGCTTGATGCCTTGATAAGCTCCTTTCCTGAGGACGGCTCACCTCTCACAGTTCTGGGCGACTTTAACCTCCCCACGTCTACCTTTGACTCATTCCTCTCTGCCTCCTTCTTTCCACTCCTCTCCTCTTTTGACCTCATCCTCTCACCTTCCCCCCCTACTCACAAGGCAGGCAATACGCTCGACCTCATCTTTACTAGATGCTGTTCTTCCACTAACCTCATTGCAACTCCCCTCCAAGTCTCCGACCACTACCTTGTATCCTTTTCCCTCTCGCTCTCATCCAACACCTCCCACACTGCCCCTACTCGGATGGTATCGCGCTGTCCCAACCTTCGCTCTCTCTCCCCCGCTACTCTCTCCTCTTCCATCCTATCATCTCTTCCCTCTGCTCAAACCTTCTCCAACCTATCTCCTGATTCTGCCTCCTCAACCCTCCTCTCAACCCTCCTCTCCTCCCTTTCTCCTCCCTTTCTGCATCCTTTGACTCTATGTCCCCTATCCTCCAGGCCGGCTCGGTCCTCCCCTCCCGCTCCGTGGCTCGACGACTCATTGCGAGCTCACAGAACAGGGCTCCGGGCAGCCGAGCGGAAATGGAGGAAAACTCGCCTCCCTGCGGACCTGGCATCCTTTCACTCCCTCCTCTCTACATTTTCCTCCTCTGTTTCTGCTGCTAAAGCCACTTTCTACCACTCTAAATTCCAAGCATCTGCCTCTAACTCTAGGAAGCTCTTTGCCACCTTCTCCTCCCTCCTGAATCCTCCTCCCCCTCCCCCTCCTCCCTCTCTGCAGATGACTTCGTCAACCATTTTGAAAAGAAGGTCGACGACATCCGATCCTCGTTTGCTAAGTCAAACGACACCGCTGGTTCTGCTCACACTGCCCTACCCTGTGCTCTGACCTCTTTCTCCCCTCTCTCTCCAGATGAAATCTCGCGTCTTGTGACGGCCGGCCGCCCAACAAGCTGCCCGCTTGACCCTATCCCCTCCTCTCTTCTCCAGACCATTTCCGGAGACCTTCTCCCTTACCTCACCTCGCTCATCAACTCATCCCTGACCTCTGGCTACGTCCCTTCCGTCTTCAAGAGAGCGAGAGTTGCACCCCTTCTGAAAAAACCTACACTCGATCCCTCCGATGTCAAAAACTACAGACCAGTATCCCTTCTTTCTTTTCTCTCCAAAACTCTTGAACGTGCCGTCCTTGGCCAGCTCTCCCGCTATCTCTCTCTGAATGACCTTCTTGATCCAAATCAGTCAGGTTTCAAGACTAGTCATTCAACTGAGACTGCTCTTCTCTGTATCACGGAGGCGCTCTGCACTGCTAAAGCTAACTCTCTCTCCTCTGCTCTCATCCTTCTAGACCTATCGGCTGCCTTCGATACTGTGAACCATCAGATCCTCCTCTCCACCTTCTCCGAGTTGGGCATATCCGGCGCGGCCCACGCTTGGATTGCGTCCTACCTGACAGGTCGCTCCTACCAGGTGGCGTGGCGAGAATCTGTCTCCTCACCACGCGCTCTCACCACTGGTGTCCCCCAGGGCTCTGTTCTAGGCCCTCTCCTATTCTCGCTATACACCAAGTCACTTGGCTCTGTCATAACCTCACATGGTCTCTCCTATCATTGCTATGCAGACGACACACAATTAATCTTCTCCTTTCCCCCCTCTGATGACCAGGTGGCGAATCGCATCTCTGCATGTCTGGCAGACATATCAGTGTGGATGACGGATCACCACCTCAAGCTGAACCTCGGCAAGACGGAGCTGCTCTTCCTCCCGGGGAAGGACTGCCCGTTCCATGATCTCGCCATCACGGTTGACAACTCCATTGTGTCCTCCTCCCAGAGCGCTAAGAACCTTGGCGTGATCCTGGACAACACCCTGTCGTTCTCAACTAACATCAAGGTGGTGGCCCGTTCCTGTAGGTTCATGCTCTACAACATCCGCAGAGTACGACCCTGCCTCACACAGGAAGCGGAGCAGGTCCTAATCCAGGCACTTGTCATCTCCCGTCTGGATTACTGCAACTCGCTGTTGGCTGGGCTCCCTGCCTGTGCCATTAAACCCCTACAACTCATCCAGAACGTCGCAGCCCGTCTGGTGTTCAACCTTCCCAAGTTCTCTCACGTCACCCCGCTCCTCCGCTCTCTCCACTGGCTTCCAGTTGAAGCTCGCATCCGCTACAAGACCATGGTGCTTGCCTACGGAGCTGTGAGGGGAACGGCACCTCAGTACCTCCAGGCTCTGATCAGGCCCTACACCCAAACAAGGGCACTGCGTTCATCCACCTCTGGCCTGCTCGCCTCCCTACCACTGAGGAAGTACAGTTCCCGATCAGCCCTGTCAAAACTGTTCGCTGCTCTGGCCCCCCAATGGTGGAACAAACTCCCTCACGACGCCAGGACAGCGGAGTCAATCACCACCTTCCGGAGACACCTGAAACCCCACCTCTTTAAGGAATACCTAGGATAGGATAAGTAATCCTTATCACCCCCCCCTTTAAGATTTAGATGCACTATTGTAAAGTGACTGTTCCACTGGATGTCATAAGGTGAATGCACCAATTTGTAAGTCGCTCTGGATAAGAGCGTCTGCTAAATGACTTAAATGTAAATGTAAATGTAAACAGTCTAAACAACCTGGTTATCCATCCCGTGACTGCTTTAAGCCCTTAACTCAGCGTTTCCCAAACTCGGCCCCGGGGGCCCCCCTGGGTGCACGTTCTGATTTTAGCCCTAGCGCTTCACAGCTGATTTAAATAATGAACTCATCATCAAGCTTGGATTATTTTAATCAGATGTGTAGTGATACAGTAAAAAACCTAAATGTGCACGACTTGGAGTCCCCAGGATCGAGTATGGGAAACACTGCCTTAACTGTAGCTGTGTCCTTTATGTTTTTAACGAAATGTGTTGCACCCCCACCGATGTGTTGTCAATATGTATTTTTCTATTTCCATTTATGAGTTGATTTTTTAAATGTTTTTTTATTTAGTGTCTGCTTGGTCTGTAACGTTGTCACTTGTCTGCTTGGTCTGTAACGTTGTCACTTGTCTGCTTGGTCTGTAACGTTGTCACTTGTCTGCTTGCAGCACAGTTCATTCCTCCATCTTGGCAAGGTCGTTATTGTAAAAGATAATGTATTCTCAATGACTGACTATTTGTTGTAATTGTACGGACGGTTCATCCCGTCCTGCATATAGCTAGTGGTTCAGTAACCTAAATACCCAATGAGAGTGCATGTACTGTATGTTGATGGAGTAGGCTAAAAACAAGGTACAATGTTGAATGTCAAGGTTGCTCAGTTTCGGCTGTGATTGCATCACAACCACACAGGCTTGTGTTTGATCCATTCACCAAAATCTCCATGCCCCTGTGGCGGCTAACCGCCACCCCCATCCACTGTACCTTCACCACACCCTTCCTAAAACTGAGGTAACACATTGCTCCTCTGACAAACTAGCTTAGCACAAACAATTTAACAAAAAAATTCATGTCTGTCTCTATCAAAAAGGAGGAATAGAAATGAGGAATACACTTTACGAGAATATGTTACCTCTCCCTGAAACAGACATGACAAAAACACAACAACTCTCCCTGCTCAATTTCCTAAATATAGGGCTTTTATTTTGAAAGGTTTGCCTGGCTTACGTCTGAGAGGGGAAGCAGGTTGTCAGACCACCACAATGGCTTCCCCTCCACCACAACAACAAACACCACTCCCTCCCCATATACCTGACGGCTAACCCTGAGCAAATATCATTATAACCCGGCTATGTCCTCCTGTCAATGTGAGGATAAATCACAGTTTACCACATAGTGCATAAAGGCAATGGCAAGAACCATTAATGTTGAGGTTTTTTTTAGGCTCAGGTCACAGAGATGCGTCGGAAAAATCTATAATTCCTCTGATCGGTAGTTTACCTAAATTTAGTCCACTCAACTGTAGTAGAAGTGAGCCATAGAGATGGCTAGAGGGCACACTTGCCACAAAAGACTGTGATGCTGTGATGGCATAGGCAACACCATGGAGGGCTTTCACCATTTTCAAAGAGTTAACTGGGTGGGATTTGCTATGGTTGCAATGATCAACGCATAGTATTCTTCCTCAAATGCGTTTGTCTATACTTTGTAAGAATTGAATCCAGGTCAGTGGGAGGGATCAGCCAATGAAGTAATCTCCTGTTAAAACATTCCAGCGTGACTTGATGTCAGTATATTGCCAACGATGGCTTTATGCTCGCTTGAAACACAAAATAAGACAACTGACTACTTATAATGGAGATAGCCATCCATGCTGCTGTCCATGCTAACACAGAGCGATCAATGGCAAAGATAAGACGTGCACCATCAATCAATCAACCAATCAAATGTATTTATAAAGCCCTTTTTACATCAGCAGATGTCACAAAATGCTAAACAAAAATTGAGCCTAAAACCCCAAACAGCAAGCAATGCAGATGTAGAAGCACCATCTATCCATCTCTATGATGTGAGCAGTTTAAAAAGAAAAACATATATAGGCAGAGGCCTGGTTTAAATCAGCAAGGGCTACCTGCAGGTCTACAGGTCAAGGTTTGTTGGCCAATCTTACAGTGGCAAGGATTTATAGAACACATCGCTATTGAAGTCCCCTGTCAGTCATACCATCTATCAAATGATAATATGAAGATCGGTGTGTGCATTATGGAACAATGTTACTCTAAGCCCTTACATACGGCATCATACTGTACTACTGTCTTTACCCCATTAGCAAGACATGTATCAATAATGTGAGGAATATGTCAAATGTAATATCTGCTGTAGCAGGTCATTCTCTGTTTATTGCATGTGGCAGCAGTGGCTGTGTCCACAATGTATGTACCTGTATGGTCAACCAAGTGGGGATGGGTTGAGGGAATTACTTCTGGACACACCCACATATGCACAAACACATGCACAGCTACACACACAGGGCCATATATTTCTAGTGTATATATGGCTCTACACACACACACACACACACACACACACACACACACACACACACACACACACACACACACACACACACACACACACACACACACACACACACACACACACACACACACACACACACACACACACACACACACACACTTATTTACTGTGCGCAAAATGCTACGGGTGATACTCTTTTCCTACTCCCGGTCGGTTCCGCTCTATCGCTCCAGTCCAACGATGATCCTGAGAGGATTCTCCAACAGCTGTGCTGTTGTCACTGATATTTGGGCAGATTATGTCCAGGGGGCGTGTACACACACTAGCGTGCACGGTGGGAGTGCACGTCAGCACTCCTGATTAATAACCAACCAAGACGGTGGGTAAAACCCTTCTCTTGATAAGATTGCTTGGGAAAAACGTGACTCGGATTCATGTTGTCCACGGCACTCGAGCCGTGCAACACAGGGCTGCCACGAGGGGCATAGGGTAAGGACTTGTTGAGGTAGGACATCAGAAATCACTACGCGCCACACGTGAACTGCACAGTAGCCAACCATTGTTAGATAAGCAGTAGCTTCATGCAATGGAACTAGCAGGTCATCGTTTAAACCAATCCCCTCAACCCATCAAATCTCTAAGTATTGAGTTAATGGGACGCAGGCTACATACAGTACACAGTATTACTAACACAGTATCATTTCCTGATTTAAATCGTATGAACATCCATCCATGCACACTTCGCCATATGCATGTATTGCAAGTACATTCCAGTCAAGGTATGAGGCGAGTGGACATGTCTGAAGTGAAGTAAAACGATACGTAGCACTAAGCACAAATGTCCCATTGGAGCGTTATCGTCTCTGTCCTCCATGTGGGTGGGTTTGTGGGTAGCCTAGGCAAACAGGGCAGGCCTTAGGAGAACACTGTAATCTGTAGCCAAGATTAAGCAGGTCCTATGTGCTTAATCCCTGAGCAGAGCACACTCTGATGAAACCCCAGCAGGCTAAATCAGGGCCAAATAATCCCACATCCCAATGAACGCATGTTTTAATTGAAAGGATTCTTTAGCTCCTGCTACTACTAAACTACAGTATCAGCGGCTTGCGGCCGATAGATAAAAAGAGAATATGAGCATAACATTAGAAAAGGCTATAGAGTACCACAGTATGAGTCATAATACCCATACAACCTAGAGGTCAAACAGGGAAATGATTCCAATCATTTTGACACCATTCATTTTTCCCATTGGGGATTTTAGAATCACTTAAAATAAGGGCTGTGTTTTGTGTAGGCTTACCCTGGCTTGACGTTTTTATAACCATGTAAATCTCTCTAGGGCAAGGTGACTTTTATCAATATATTTGACTGTATTTACTCCCCCCCAAAAAATAAATGCTAATTAGCTGTGTATCTATCATTAAGAACTACAAATCCCATGATGGTCTGGATGAGACTTCCCAATCAACGCTAAAGTAAGAATCTCTGGATTAATTATCTAATGTTAGCTAAATGTAGTAATGAATAAAGAGGCTACATTTCTTTAAATAGACAATTCTGTGAACTGTCTTGTGCAAGTTTTAAATTGACACAATACCTGTTAGCAAAGGCATCAGCTATGCAGGAGATGGCAGGGATTCATAATATATTGATAAAAGTCACCTTGTCCGAGAGAGATTTACATGATTTTCAAAACGTCACGCGAGAGTAAGCATACACAAAACACAGCCCTTTATTTGAAGTGTTTCTAAAAATCCCCTATGTGAAAAAATGAATGATGGAAAAAACGATTGGAAACATTTCCCTGTTTGACCGCTAGGTTTTATGGGTATTATGACACCTCCACTTTGGGACTCTATGAACAAACGCTTTAAAATGATTAGTTTGGTGCTGCAATGCAACAGCGGGAACCAGCACTAATATAAATGCTACAGCTTTAAGAATGGAGTAATCTAAGAAAGGGAAACTTGTATGTAAATCCCAACTATCATCAGGATAGGCATACTTTCGGGTTGTTTTTATTACAGAAAGTTCTCTGTCTTCAGTTCCCTTGTGAAAAGCAATGATTGGACACATCTGTGATTCTTATTGTTTCAATTTAACCCTAATGAATGAAAGTGTCATCCAACTAATACATCAACAGCTGTCCTATTCTGATCTTTCTCCAAAATAATAAAGTGTTCCCGCCAGCTAGCAGACAAAGCACCTGACCACTGTGCTGTGTGTGGGGTACAACACCTGGCTGTCTCATACAAGGCACCATCAGTTTAGTTGGTGATTCTCAATTGAGGGCTTTGGCGCCACTAGGTGGCCAGACACCGTAGTGCTTGTGCATCTCTGAAGTTGCATGTCATGGTTGTGTTCAATTGGGCACACCATAGTTAAACATTTTGCAACTGTGTGTTCTTATTGGATAAGTTCAGCTAGTAGCTCCACACTGAACACACCACAGCTGTGAATGTTGGTTCCCCTTTTAGAATGATATATATTCTGCCTGTGCAGATGGATGGAGTGATTTGAGCGAGACAGAAGCATGCAGTGCCCCCATCTGCCAACCCAAGTTCAGCGTCTGGCTTGGGTCACTCTGTGCCACACCACCAGAGGAATCATCTGTTCTCTGTTCTCATTTGACGTGATTAAAAAGAAAGATCGGAAATGACCTCAACCCCAGCCGGGACCCCATGCCTCCCAAGCCTTTCAAATCGGTGTAAACAAAGTCCTAAAATAAAGAGCTATTTTTGTGTACTTCCTCTTAGGATAGGGGTGGCATAGGCACTAGTTTGAGTCTGTCAACACAACGACCACCAGTACAAAATCTACACAAAACCTGTGTGACTGCCAGATTGATTAAATATATTGCATCTGCCACTGTTCCACTCTTAATGCCAGTGCATTTTAAATAGAGTCCCGTCATATTTACGTAGTACAGTCAAACGGTTGAGGGATTTAACAGAAAACACAATTGTGCTGATGTACGCACTACTCCTCTTTAAACGGAGGTACTCAAAAGGAGAAGTACAACTCATTGATATTCACGATCTGTGATGCGTAAGAGTATGAGCTGTGTAGAATGTGGTTTAAAGATCATAGACAACAGCAGCCTACGGTCCCCAGGAGAGTGAAGGATTGTTGTATTTTATTGTTCATGCTTTTAGGCACAGGTCCAAATACGCTGTCACTAAAAAAATGAGATATCAAATGATAAAGGGTTTAAAACGTGAAGTTGAGGGATTAAATCAAACTAATCTCCTGACATTTTTGGGAGGAGGGGAGTGAAAATCCTGAATTGTTCAACTAGCCAACTGATGTCAATTCAATTTTATAATACACACTTTTTGTTTTGTTTTTACAAAAAAGAGAGATGATCATGTTGCACATATGGTCTATTGTATAAAATACAAAGGGGAATAATTTAGAACAACCATAACATTGAGACATATACAGTGTATTCGGAAAATATTCAGACCCCTTCCCTTTTCCACAGTTTGTTACATTACATCCTTATTCTAAAATTGATTCAATTGTTTTTTTCCCATCATCAAGCTACACACAATACCCCATCATGACAAAGCAAAAACAGTTCAAAGAAAAAAAAGAAAGCTAATTTATTAAAAAAAAAAAATGTTTTACATAAGTATTCAGACCCTTTCCTCAGTACTTTGTTGAAGCACATTTGGCAGTGATTACAGCATTGAATCTTCTTGGATATGATGCTACAAGCTTGGCACACTTGTATTTGGGGAGTTTCTCACATTCCTCTCAAGCTCTGTCAAGTTGGATTGGGGAGCGTTGCTGCACAGCTATTTTCAGGTCTCTCCAGAGATGTTCGATCAGTTTCAAGTCCGGGCACTGTCTGAGCCACGCAAGCCTCTCCTGCATTGTTTTGGCTATATGCTTAGGGTCATTGTCCTGTTGGGAAGGTGAACCGTCACCTCAGTCTGGGGTCCGAGCGCTCTGGAGCAGGTTTTCATCAAGGATCTCTCTGTACTTTGCTCCGTTTATCATTATCTCCGATCCTGACTCGATCCCAGTCCCTGAAGCTGAAAAACATCTCCAAAGCATGATGCTGCCAACACCATGCTTCACCGTAGGGATACTGCCAGGTGTCCAGATGTGACTCTTGGCATTCAGGCCAAAGAGTTCAACATTAGTTTCATCAGACCAGAGAATCTTGTTTCTCATGGTCTGAGTCTTTACAGTAGGTGCCTTTTGGCAAACTCCAAGCAGGCTGTCATGTGTCTTTTTACTGAGGAGTGGCTTCCCATCTTGCCACTCTACCATAAAGGCCTGATTGGTGGAATGCTGCAGAGATGGTTATCCTTCTGGAAGGTTCTCCCATCTCCACAGAGGAACTCTAGAGCTCTGTCAGAGTGACCATTGCTCAGTTTGGCCGGGTGGCCAGCTCTAGGAAGAGTCTTGGTGGTTCCAAACTTCTTCCATTTAAGAATGATGGAGGCCACTGTGTTCTTGGGAACCTTCAATGCTGCAGAAATGTGGTACCCTTCCCCAGATCTGTGCCTCGACACAATCCTGTGGGACCTTACATAGACAGGTGTGTGCCTTTCCAAACCATGTCCAATCAATTGAATTTACCATAGGTGGACTCCCAATCGAGTTGTAGAAACATCTCAAGGATGATCACTGGAAACAGGATGCACCTGAGCTCAACTTCAAGTCTCATAGCAAAGAATACTTATGCAAATAAGGGATTTGTTTTTTATTTTGAATACATTTGCAAAAATATCTAATATCTAAAATACATATTTTCGCATTGTCATTATGGGGTATTGTGTGTAGATTGATTTTAGTTTTTTTCTTATCCATTTTAGAATAAGGCTGCAATTTATCAAAATGTGTCAAAAGTCAAGGGGACTGAACACTTTCCGAAGGCAATGTAGAAACTGACTGTAGAGACAGTCTGTAATTATTTTCTGGCACAAGTAACAGAGAAATGAGAGTTATTTGCCTCTCCAACAGAGATAAAAACATAAGAAATAATTATGAGACTCAAGGGAAAGAAAATGTCTTCATTGTGTCCATTCCTGGAATTAAATCACTTTTCACACAGAAAATGGATTAGATTGAGATTAAGGTGACGGTAAATGAATCCTCTCCAATGCAGTAGAGTACACAATTGATATGTTTGACATGTCGTAAATGCTGTAATGGACAAAGATAGTGTGATGTAAGTGAGTAGATCATCATCATTTTGCTCATATTCATCATCATTATCATTGTCATCCTCGTCACGGTGCTCCTGTTTGGCTCAGTTAGTAGAGCATGTCTCTTGCCACGCAAGAATACCTGCTGCCATACAGAAATGTATGCATGTACTGCTATGAATTGCTTAGGATGAAAGTGTCTGTGAAAGGGCATATATTGTTAAGATATATATGATATATCATGTTGTTGATTTTAGTGGGAGGTGAGACATCATGGAAAATACAGTCTAGTTCATTGTCCAGAGATGGATCATTAAAAATGATAAGTGATATTGGCCCTAGTCCAGAGTTACATTATGATATTGGCCCTCCTCCAGAGTTACATTATGATATTGGCCCTAGTCCAGAGTTACATTATGATTTTGGCCCTAGTCCAGAGTTACATTATGATATTGGCCCTCCCCCAGAGTTACATTATGATATTGGCCCTCCTCCAGAGTTACATTATGATATTGGCCCTCCTCCAGAGTTACATTATGATATTGGCCCTCCCCCAGAGTTAAATTATGATATTGGCCCTCCCCCAGAGTTACATTATGATATTGGCCCTCCCCCAGAGTTACATTATGATATTGGCCCTCCCCCAGAGTTAAATTATGATATTGGCCCTCCTCCAGAGTTAAATTATGATATTGGCCCTCCTCCAGAGTTAAATTATGATATTGGCCCTCCTCCAGAGTTAAATTATGATATTGGCCCTCCTCCAGAGTTAAATTATGATATTGGCCCTCCTCCAGAGTTAAATTATGATATTGGCCCTCCTCCAGAGTTAAATTATGATATTGGCCCTCCTCCAGAGTTACATTATGATATTGGCCCTCCTCCAGAGTTAAATTATGATATTGGCCCTCCTCCAGAGTTAAATTATGATATTGGCCCTCCTCCAGAGTTAAATTATGATATTGGCCCTCCTCCAGAGTTAAATTATGATATTGGCCCTCCTCCAGAGTTAAATTATGATATTGGCCCTCCTCCAGAGTTACATTATGATATTGGCCCTCCTCCAGAGTTACATTATGATATTGGCCCTCCTCCAGAGTTACATTATGATATTGGCCCTCCCCCAGAGTTAAATTATATGATATTGGCCCTCCCCCAGAGTTACATTATGATATTGGCCCTCCTCCAGAGTTACATTATGATATTGGCCCTCCTCCAGAGTTACATTATGATATTGGCCCTCCTCCAGAGTTAAATTATATGATATTGGCCCTAGTCCAGAGTTACATTATGATATTGGCCCTCCTCCAGAGTTAAATTATATGATATTGGCCCTCCTCCAGAGTTACATTATGATATTGGCCCTCCTCCAGAGTTAAATTATATGATATTGGCCCTAGTCCAGAGTTACATTATGATATTGGCCCTCCTCCAGAGTTAAATTATATGATATTGGCCCTCCTCCAGAGTTAAATTATATGATATTGGCCCTCCCCCAGAGTTAAATTATATGATATTGGCCCTAGTCCAGAGTTACATTATGATATTGGCCCTCCCCCAGAGTTAAATTATATGATATTGGCCCTAGTCCAGAGTTACATTATGATATTGGCCCTCCTCCAGAGTTACATTATGATATTGGCCCTCCTCCAGAGTTACATTATGATATTGGCCCTCCTCCAGAGTTACATTATGATATTGGCCCTCCTCCAGAGTTACATTATGATATTGGCCCTCCTCCAGAGTTACATTATGATATTGGCCCTCCTCCAGAGTTACATTATGATATTGGCCCTCCCCCAGAGTTAAATTATATGATATTGGCCCTCCCCCAGAGTTAAATTATATGATATTGGCCCTCCCCCAGAGTTAAATGATATGATATTGGCCCTCCTCCAGAGTTAAATTATATGATATTGGCCCTCCTCCAGAGTTAAATTATGATATTGGCCCTCCCCAGAGTTAAATTATATGATATTGGCCCTCCTCCAGAGTTAAATTATGATATTGGCCCTCCCCAGAGTTAAATTATATGATATTGGCCCTCCCCAGAGTTAAATTATATGATATTGGCCCTCCCCCAGAGTTAAATTATATGATATTGGCCCTCCTCCAGAGTTAAATTATATGATATTGGCCCTCCTCCAGAGTTAAATTATATGATATTGGCCCTCCCCCAGAGTTAAATTATATGATATTGGCCCTCCCCCAGAGTTAAATTATATGATATTGGCCCTCCTCCAGAGTTAAATTATATGATATTGGCCCCCCTCCAGTTAAATGATATGATATTGGCCCTCCTCCAGAGTTAAATGATATGACATTGGCCCTCCTCCAGAGTTAAATGATATGACATTGGCCCTCCTCCAGAGTTAAATGGGTGAGGGACTTTGAGGCTCATAAAAGCCTAAACGTTTTTAACTGCACTGCAACAAGAAGTGAAAATAGATGAGTGATGCTGACAACAGCACTGCTAGTCATAACATGCCGTATACCGGAATTGAGCCATTCCTGACAATTGAATGACTGATTCTATCATCAACATTAACAAGATTAGAGGATTTTACCATTTGGAGGAAAGCGGGAGTGCAACAAAATGTGTAAACATGACTGTGACAATAGTAAGCCTGCATTCTAATCAGTTTGTTTGGGTTGCATAATGTGTAGGCCTACAACATAGTAGACCTAATGTCACATTAACAGTGTTAATAATATTTGGTAGGGTAGCTACAGTACAGTATATGGCTTTTTCTTGCCAGTAAGAAAATTAGATTTTTCAGATGTATGCACTGCATGTTAGCTGAAGGTAAAGTATGCCTGGGCCCGTATTCATAACGCCTCCCAGAGTGCTGATCTAGGATCAGTTTTGCCTTTTAGATCATAATGGATAATATCACATGGACAGGGGAGGAACCAAGGTCGTCAATCAGAGCTGAGGATTGTCCTCCTGGTGAGCCGCTACTCTGGGAAGAGTTCAACAGGAAACACCATCCTAGGCCGAGAGGAGTTCCCCATCGGAGCCTGAACCGAGGAGTGTTTGAGGCGAGAAGTGGAAGTATTTGGGAGAAGGGTCACTGTGATGGACATCCCCGCCTGGACGGGGCGCTATTTCCCCCTGGACACCCTGGAGAGCGCTAAGCAGAGGTTGGCATACAACGTGTCCATGTGTCCTCCAGGGGACCACACATTTCCCTGCTAGTCATGGACATGTTCAGGAGGAAGGAGCGGACGGTGGAAGAGCAGCTGGAGTTTCCCATCAAAAGTATCTGGCGATACCCCATCGTGCTGTTCACTGGGGGTGACGCTCTGAGGGAGGAGGACTCGAGGATAGAGCAGCTCTTGGAGAGAGAAGCCAGCTGGAAGCAGCTGGTGGAGAAACACAATAACAGGTAGCATGTGTTTGACAATGTGAGCGGGGACGATGATGTCAAACAGGTCAGAAGGCTGCTGGAGAGGATAGAGGTGATGTCGGGAAACAATGGCAGATGCTTTGAAATCAATGACAGTCTGGGAAAATGGTGAACACGAGGAGGGAGATTGAAAAAAGGGCAGATGATAGACTGAAGTGGGCCCAAAGAGGGACATAGACACTCAGAGCTCTTCTTCACTCAGGTGAAAAACGGTCATTTCAACCAAACACACAGTACAGTACATATTTGTAACAAACTACTGTATTTTGGTTAGATTTGGATGAGATCTTATGTCTCACTGTCTCACTCATAGAAGCAACCCACAGACTGACAGAGCTAAGGATTTTGCTCCTGGGTGGAAAATATGATGGAAAAAGCTCTGCGGTAGCGTGGTTGACACTCTGGGCTGGGGCTGGCGCTCCGTGCAGGACAAGTCTGAGCGGGTGAAGCGAGAGGTTGGGGCTGGCGTTCATCTGTGTCCTCCGGAGACTCACGCCCTCCCCCTCGTGGTCTCGGATGACATGACCTTCACAGAGAGCGACAGGCAAGCTTTGGAGCAACATCTGGAGCTACTGGTCCTAGGGGTGTGAACCCTCACCCTGGTACTGTTCACCATGGGGGACTGCTTCAGAAAGGTCACCCCTGAGGAGCACATCGAGAGCTGGAGTGCCCTCCGGTGGCTGGTGGAGAAAAGTGGGAACAGGTACCACGTCATGGAGGAGAATGAAAACCCAGTGAATAGCCAACAGGTGGCTGAGCAGCTGGAGAAGATTGAGATGGTTGTGAGCTCCTTCTCACAATGTACCAGCGGGCGGAGGAAAGCAACCTGGAGCGAAAACTGTTACGTGAGGACCACCTAAAGACAATGGCGAGCATAAGGAAGTCTATCAAAGAGAGGGAGGAGAAAATAAAAGAGATGGAGGACATCTACAAGAACGAGATAGAGCGGTTGAAACGTGTCTAGACAAAGACAAAGTCATCAAGGAGATGGAAACTAGTTTTAAAGCGGACAACAGTGGTGTATCCGTCAATGCATAGACAAATGCACAATAGCTGAAAAACTCTGTCAGCCAATAACTATTGTTTTGGCAATGCAGGTAAATATATAGATCCTTAACTAAAAACAGCCTGCAATGGGGTGGGTTAGGGGGGGGGGGGTTGTTTTAAGATGGTCACACCATGACTCATTTAGCTAGTTGCCCTTTACTAGTATAGCCCATAGAAACACATTGAATAACACAAATAGCATTAATGGCAAAAAAAGACAGTCAGAAAAAACATAAGGAATACGTTTTTGAAGTGTTTGTCCTACAAATGGAGCTGGCTGAGGCTTAAACTGGTGATCGTCGATGGGTATAGGGATATTGTTATCCATGTCGGTTCCAGCGATGTTAGGACGAAACAGTCAGAGGTCACGAAGCGCAACATAACTTCCGCGTGTAACTTAGCTAGAAAGATGTGCTGGCGACGATAATTGTCTCTGGCCCCCTCCCAGTTAAGGGGGAGTGATGAGCTCTACAGCAGACTCGTACATCTCAATCGCTGGTTGAAAACTGTTTTCTGTCCTCCCAAAAGATAGAATTTGTAGATAACTGGCCCTCTTTCTGGGACTCACCCACAAACAGGGCCAAGCCTGGCCTGCTGAGGAGTGACGGACTCCATCCTAGCTGGAGGGGTGCTCTCATCTTATCTACGAACATAGACAGGGCTCTAACTCCACAATGAAATAGGGTGTCATGTTTTGTCTTATTTTGTCTTGTCATTTTGCTTTTCCCTCTGTTCGTTTTCCCCCTGCTGGTCTTTTTAGGTTCGTTCCCCTCTTTCTCTCTTCCTCCCTCTCTCTCTTCTCTCTATCGCTCCGTTCCTGCTCCCAGCTGTTCCTATTCCCCTAATCAATCATTTAGTCTTCCCACACCTGTTCCTTATCTTTTTCCCTGATTAGAGTCCCTATTTCTCCCCTTGTTTTCCGTTTCTGCCCGGTCGGATCCTTGTCTATTGTTCACCGTGCTGTGTTTGTGTATCGCCCTGTCGTGTCGTGTTTCCCTCAGATGCTGCGTGGTGAGCAGGTGTCTGAGTCTGCTAAGTTCAAGTGCCTTCCCGAGGCAACCTGCAGTTCAAGATCAAGTCTCCAGTCGGTTCTCGTCATTACGAGTGGAAATTGTTTTATTTGATTGTATTTTTACTTTACTGGATTAAAGACTCTGTTTTCGCCAAGTCGCTTTTGGGTCCTCATTCACCTGCATAACATAGGGTGCAGGCCAGGTAGCCAGTTAGCCAGCCTGCCAGCATAGTGGAGTCTGCCGCTAGCACAGTCAGTGTAGTCAGCTCAGCTATCCCGTTTGAGACCGTGTCTGTGACTCGATCTAGGTCGGGAAAAACGAAACATGGCGGTGTTCGCTTTGGCAGTCTCACTGGAATAAAGACCTCCTCCATTTCCTGTCATTATTGAAAGAGATTGTGATAATATCTCACATCTCAAAACAGGACTACTTCATGTTAGATCCCTCACTTCCAAGGCAGTCATTATTCAATGAACTAATCACTGATCATAATTTATAACCTTAATGTGATTGCCCTGATTGAAACATGGCTCAAGCCTGACGAATTTACTGTGTTAAATGAGGCCTCTCCTCCAGGTTACACTAGTGACCATATCCCCCCGTGCATCCCACAAAGGTGGAGGTGTTGCTAACATTTACAAAAGCAAATTTCAATTTACAAAGGAAAAAAAAACGACTGTGTTTTCATTATTGAGCTTCTAGTCATGAAATCTCTGCAGCCTACTCAATCCCTTTATAAAGCTACTGTTTACAGGCCTCCTGGGCTGTATACGGCGTTCCTCACTGAGTTCCCTGATTTCTTATCAGATCTCGTAGTCATGGCAGATAATATTCACATTTTTGGTGACTTTAATATTCACGTGGAAAAGTCCACAGGGCCAGTCCAGAAGGCTGTCAGAGCCATCTTCAACTCAGTGGGTTTGGTCCAACATGTCTCCAGACCTACTCATTGCCACAGTCATACCCTGGATCTAGTTTTGTCCTGTGGAATAAATATTGTGGATCTAAATGTTTGAAATTGCAACAAATAATCTGCTCAGACTCCAACCAAGGATTATCAAAAGCTGCACTGCAAATTCTCAGACAACCCAAAGATTCCTAGATGCCCTTCCAGACTTCCTCCACCTACCCAAGGACATCGGGGTACAAAATAAATAAAGGACTTACTACTACTTTTCCAACCTGATTGAGGAGAATAAAAATAATCCAACATGTATTTTTTTATGCTGTCGAAAAGCAGCATTCCCCAAGTGAGGATGAACAAATACATGAACTCCTTCGCCAAAAAGATAATGTTCATTAGAAAGCAAATTACGGTCTCCTCTTGAATCTGCGTATTTTTCCAAAACTCACTTTTCCTGAGTCTGCACAGAACTGCCAGGATCTAGGGTCAATGGAGACACTAGTGTTTGTTTATCCCGAATCTCTTGACACATTCACGAAAATGGTCATCATGGCCTCTAAACCTTCCATCTGCCTACCGGACCTTATTCCAACTAAACAACTAAAAGAGCTACTTCCTGTGTTTGGCCCTCTTATGTTGAACATAATAAACGACTGACTATCCTCTGGATGTGTTCCAAACTCACTAAAAGTGGCGGTAATAAAGCCTCTCTTGAAAAAGCCAAACCTTCACCCGGCAAATGTAAAAAACAAACTATTGGCCTAGATCGAATCTCCCATTCCTCTCAATAAAATGTTTTTAAAAGCTTGTGAAGGTGGTACCTTTTAATGATACCTTTTAATGGTGTCAGCCCATGGTTCTGCATCTGTCCTCGTGCTCCTAGACCTTAGTACCGCTTTTTACACCATCGATCACTATATTCTTTTGGAGAGATTGGAAATCCTATTGGTGTATGCAGACAGGTTCTTGCCTTGTTTAGATCTTATCTGTCGGAAAGATATCAGTTTGTCTATCGATCACTACATTCTTTTGGAGAGATTGGGAACCCTAAATGGTCTACACAGAAAAGTTATTGCCTGGTTTGATCTCATCTGTCAGAAAGATATCAGTTTGTCTCTGTGGATGGGTTTTCCTCTGACAAATGAATGGTAAGTTTCGGTGTTCCTCAAGGTTCCGTTTTAGGACCACTAAATGTTCCTAAAATATGCATGTGTGCATGTGTGTTTTGTGTGTGTGAGTGTATATATGTAGTATGTGAGTGTTTGTGTGTGTGTGTGTGTGTGTGTGTGTGTGTGTGTGTGTGTGTGTGTGTGTGTGTGTGTTTGTGTGTTGGAGTGTCGGTGTGGTATGTGTGAGTGTGTGGGTACAGTACATTGAGTGTTCATAGAACCTGAGCAAGAATGTCAGTGCAAAAACAAGGGGGGCAATGCAAATACTCCGGTGCTCAGCCCTCCGTTTCCTGTAGTCCATGCTCAGCTCCTTTGTCTTGCTGACGTTGAGGGAGAGGTTGTCCTTGCACCACACTGCCAGGTCTCTGACCTCCTCCCTGTAAGCTGTCTCATCATCGTCAGTGATCAGGTCTACCACGGCCCGCCGTGTCATCGGCTAACTTAATGATGGTGTTTGAGTCGAAGGTGGGCACGCAGACATGGGTGAACAGGGAGTAGAGGAGACTAAGCAGGCCCCCCTGTGTTGAGGTTCAGCATGGCGGATGTGTTGTCAGAATGTCCAGGGTCCAGTTGCAGAGGGAGGTGTTTAGTCCCAGGGTCCTCATCTTAGTGATGAGCTTGGAGGACACTATGGTGTTGAACACTGAGCTGTAGTCAATGAACAGCATTCTCACGTAGGTGTTCCTTTTGTCCAGGTGTGAAAGAGCAGTGTGGAGTGCAATAGAGATTGCTTTAACTGTGGATCTGTGACATACAGGTGTACATTTGGAATCATTCCTTTATCTATTTTTTTATTTGCCAGAAAGGCATGTCATTATTTAAATAAAACAAGAAGCCGAACTTTAAAGTACATAAAGACTGTTTTAAATGAAAATGTCCTTGGCTGAATTGGCCAGCATAAATGCAAGACATTGGGCACAGCATCAGTGGTGTGGCAACTGTACAATAGCACATAGCAGCTCCAGTAATGATGTATTTTACAGTAAAATATATTATAGGAAATATATCAGTCAATGTATGTTGGTACTGTAATCTGATATTTCCTGCATCAACCTTAGTGCCTCGTAACAAATATAGCACTATTTATTCTCTGGTGTAGAGGGTGAATTAGCCTTGCCCACAATATTCAGGTGGTTGAGTCGCGCCGTCACCTTGGCACCAAGTCTATTGGTCTGAGACTTCAGAAACAACTCCAGCTGCTGCTCTCTTGATTCCCTGTGGAAGTTATGAGTCAAAGTTGAAGACATATTAATAATCATACCTGTTGTTCTTGGTTTTGAAATACTCCATTAAATAAAAAAGAGATATGTCTTAGATTAGAAAGAGAAAGAATCACAAAGTGTGTGTGTGTGTGTGTGTGTGTGTGTGTGTGTGTGTGTGTGTGTGTGTGTGTGTGTGTGTGTGTGTGTGTGTGTGTGTGTGTGTGTGTGTGTGTGTGTGTGTGTGTGTGTGTGTGTGTGTGTGTGTGTGTGAGATAGTAGTTGATGCTAACACCAGATGCTGAGTGGGAGGGAAAGGAACAGTGTTGTGTTCACCTGGAGGTGTTTACTGTACTGACAGGCATCCTCTGGGGAGTTTTACAGGGACTCAGGGAACTAGTGGAGGAGAAGCAAAATGAGCCGTTGTTATCTCCACTTTAATCTAACCTTTATCTAACATCCTCTTTTACAATCCCAACCTGGCCACAAGGGGGCAGTAGTACAGCAGCATAATTATAATTCTGTATCTCTTGACTAATTTTGCATCATGCTGATGTAACGTCATTATTTTAGCCAAATTAGAAGAGATAATTTGATTATAATATGATTTTTGACAAATCCAATTACTAACAATTAGCATGCCACACCATCAATAGAAGTACAGAGATAACGACAAACCAAACATGAAGGAAGAAACAGAAAATGGTGTGCGTGACATACATGCTAATTGAAGTTATTGATTGATGACAATTGGCAAGGACTCAAGGGAAGACACATTGATTGAGTTGTAGGCTAAATTAAATGCAAGTATTCCTCATAGGGATTAGAGGTTAATTTAGTGGAAACACAGATGCATGATGTGTGTGTGTGTGTGTGTGTGTGTGTGTGTGTGTGTGTGTGTGTGTGTGTGTGTGTGTGTGTGTGTGTGTGTGTGTGTGTGTGTGTGTGTGTGTGTGTGTGTGTGTGTGTGTGTGTGTGTGTGTGTGTGTGTGTGTGTGTGTGTGTGTGTGTGTGTGTGCGAACAGTATACCTCCTGTCATCTTTAGAGCTGTCGTCTTTCAGCTGTCTGGGAGTGGAAGGTACATTCTCTGGCAGGGGAAACTCGGGCGTGAGAGATACTCCCATGCTTTCAGACCTGGTAAAACACATCAGTCACACAAACCTCTGAAATGGATTCCTGTTACTTTCAGTCCGCCTGCCTGTCAGTGTGTGTTAGTGCTTACGGTCCATCCAGTAGCTCCTCTGTCATATCTTCTGGAAGGCCATTCAGAGCTGTGGGCGCCATGGTGGGCAGAATGTCACTGTTGAAGGGGTCAGACCTGGTGGAACACACGGTTAGGTGATAGAGACTCGGAGGTCATTAAAGGACTGGTACATTAACTGACTCAATGACTCAACTCTATTATATCAACTGTATTTATAAAAGGTAACACAATTTCAGCCCATGTTGTACAGCTGAGTATAAACATACAGGCTAACATCCTGTTGATGTTTGCAATTTCTTCACGTCAGATGACTAGGCAGCCCTATGGTTTGTTGTAGAGGCCTACTTTAACTGATAGGCAACATTTCACTTGGACTTGTTTGGACACTACTTCAACAAAGCAGAGGATACAGCGCTGGCTCTTAGTAACCCTGGTGTTGGAATGGATTCCAGAAAGGAGTCTGCACCATGGCCATAGATCTTAGACAAGGGAACAGAGTGCCGGTCCCCCCTCACCCTGTAAATATGAAGTAAATCACTGTGTTTCCATTCATAAGTCTGTCTGTGAGACTTGCACTGGTCTGGGCCTGTAGCTAACGTGCTACAGCTTAGCCTTAGCTATTCAAATGATCTGGAGGCAGAGAAGAAGCACGCAAGTACATCCTTGGAAGAAGTGGACACGCACAAACACACTGAGCCAGCTGGTGGAAGTTTGTGGATGACAGTGTACTTCCTAAGGAGCAAAAGGGTGTTCCACGTTCGTCAAGTCAAAATGCTCTGAGGAAGGGTAGGAGGTTTTTTTAAGTGCAACTTACTGGTTGCGTGCGGTGCCTTCATTGAAGCTCTATGCAATCAATGGAAAATCTGCATATGATAGCAAAACAATCCTAACTAACTATCTGACGACTGAGGCGAGAACGGCTCATTATAATGGCTGGAATGGAGAAAATGGAATGGCATCAAATCCCTGGAAACCAGGTGTTTGATGTATTTGATACCATTCCACTCATTCTATTCCTGTAATTCCCACGAGCCCGTCCTCCCCAGTTAAGGTGTCACCAACCTCCTGTGCTATCTACCTACCCATAGCATCCCAGTACCATGAAACCTCGGCTGTGAGCTGGTCAAACAAGATGATCAAACAAGATAAGCTCATTATTTTTTTAAGTGTTCAGTTGTGTGTGAAGAACAACAGTCTATACGTTGCACTGTTTACTCAAGAACACGTAGTTATAGATGAGTTAGTACATCATGATCCGTTAAGACACTGTCACTTTAGCGGTCGCTTTACGCAGCTGTATGTGTGGTGTGAGCCCTGTCAAGCTGTGCTACTGGATCCTTACATGCGCGGGGCCCAGCTACTGGTGAGTGTGGGACTGTTGGACAGAGAGGCCAGGGCAGCCGATGGGAACTTCTTCCAGGTCATCACGCCTCGGATCACATCCTGCAATTTGATCAGGATAAAGAATTGTGTAATTGTTGTAAAAACGACTTTGGCTTTAGTCTTACCGCAAATGTCCACATTGTGTGAGAAATCAAGGTATTCTATTCTATTATGTTTAATTCTATTTTAATTATATAGAAATGCAATGCTAGTACACAAAAATGTGAGAGTTTTAACTCCTCTTGATATGAGAGACCTACTGTTCGGTCTAAAAATGTCTTCTGAGTGCTGGGGGTGTGCATTCCAAACACAGAGGGCTTTGGGATGGTGTACCGGGGCAGTGGACACAGGTGGAACTCCAGATCACACTCTAGGTAGAGGAGGTCTGCTTTGAAGGCATGGAGACCGGGGGGCTGGGTTCTACAGTGCAGAACAAAGTCTAACATGGAACACGAACAGTATAAATGATCAATGCAAAATGATTCACAATTATCGATATTCTCAGGCCCGGTGAAGGATTCCACTATTGGCAAGAGGAACAGCTGTTGTGGGCATCATCAGGACAGAGATTCCAACGAAACATTTCCAACACTATGCATGATAGTAACACCAATCATTACAACTACATCTACTGCATACAGCCTTATAATGGACAACCTGGAGATATTTACTAGAGATATGGCATAGACGTGGTCCATACTGTAGATATGCATGATGAACACATTTATTTATACAGCAGTGGAGGCTGGTGGGAGGAGCTATAGGAGGACGGGGTTGTTGTAATGGCTGGAATGAAATAGAATAATTGGAACAGAGTCAAACGTGGTTTCCATATGTTTGATGTGTTTCATACCGTTCCATTTATTCAATTCCAGCCATTACAATGGGCCCGTCCTCCTATAGCGCCTCCCACCAGCCTCCAGTGATATACTGTAAATAAATAAATACATGTGTTCTATCATATTCTGTGATATTCCCTTACAAAGATTCCGAGGGGGTGTGCGTAGGGAGGCTTCAGCAGGGCGGTGGGGGCCATGAAGCTCAGACTGGGACACTCATCCTCCTCGCCCTCTGGCTCGGCCACTGCACACCCCGAGGGAGAACGGATCACCCTGGGAAACAGTTCATCCTGAAAGAGAGGGACACAACCACGTAAGCAACCAGTGCATTAGGAGACTGTAACTGGAGAGACGACCTGAACTTGTTCAATACCAAACAAACAGTTTTGTTTTCCATTACAAAATGTTTTTCTACAGTGTTCCCTAATGAATATGACCCAGCAGAGAAAAAAATAAAACAAATATTTATCAGTCTTGTATAACAGCCATGCTGGCAAGATTAGAGATACACTATAAAAATCATATCAATGAGATGGGGCCAATCTATTAGAAACTCTAGTTCTGCAATTGCAAAAATCCTACTTGACGTTGTCCTAAAGTAAGATCAGATCTGACAGTTGAAGGATGTTCCTGTAATAAGTATTGTTGTGGTAAAGAGTTTGCTATGGAGAGCTGCCTGCAAATGAGTAAGTGTTTGTATGCTGGGAGTTAAGTGGGGACCATGAGCTCTGGAGAAGGGTGATTAATGGTTGTCTTGTCAGGGTCTTGTCAACCATGGGAAACTATAGGAACATTTAAAAAAAATAATGGTTTGATTACATAAACAACGAGGTTATTGCTGTATCAGTTTGAGCAAATACACACACGCTATTGGATGTCAGAGGAGCAGAGCAGATCCTAGTCTCTGACAGTGACACCATTAAGTAATCAATCAAACCATTCAGAGTTCTCAGGGTTATTGCTGCTTCACATCATTGTTTATGTTATATCACTTGTACATCGTCTCATAAAAGGCTTAAAGGATTGACTGTGATGTATTTCCTTTGTATAAATGGATCTGTGTATTACACACCACCTACGTAAGCGTCCCACAGTGTTGCTGGTGAGTCTCGTGGCTCACCTGTGCCCCAGTGCATAGCGTCCTGGGCTGGGATGGGGGTTGGGGGGGGGGTGTAGCTAGCGGCAGCCTCAAAGGCCGAAACAGGCTGGTACCCCATTAACTTGTAGTGCTGGGGAACCTTGAGAAACAACACACGTAATGCAACACAAGTGAGCACGTTACTGTACAATTTCTAAGCAAAATCCCTGTCGTCATCATCAGCGGGTACGTTTACATGAGTGACTGAAAGGCAAACATAGCTCGTTGTTAGTGCTACAATGTACAAGCAACATCAACGATTCTTTATTCAGGCAAAGACCTCTCATGTAAACGAGTGTGTCATTTGACCAGGGCCTCAATGGGCCTAACAGGGACGGCACCCCGTGCATTGGGAGCCTGGGCATAGAGTACAAGGCCAACACTACGTTACGGTCATTTTCACTAAATCATTTCAATGAATACAAGCTACTGGGCAAATCAAATCAGTGTCCCTTCTTTTCAAGTAGTCCACGCAAGAACAAGATGGCTTTTTATCAAAGTGCACTGCATTTACCAGTTCATCAGACTGGTTAGGAAGAGAGAAGATGGGGAATGTGAAAGGAACCACGTTGTCTGGTGAGATCTTCGGGGGATGAAGGGGCTCCTCCTCAACTGAAAACAGATAAATGCATGCATCTTGCTTGCTTCCAACATCAAAATGACTTGGGGGTTCACATCATTTGAAAATATTTGTATTTTTATTTTGGCACAACAAATGTGTGTGCTGCATCGTTCACGTATGTATTTTGATCATATGCCTGTGTCAAATAGAGAACACGTTTGCCCTGTGGGGTCTCAACAGTGCAATACCTCTTACTCCTGGGGACAGGCGCTTCAAGCTTTGAGTCAGCTGCCTCAACGAGACCAGTCTGTTGTTCACACGACATTTAATCACCACCTGAAACACATGGGGCACTCACTTGAAAGAGGTTGTGTTGTTTCGAAAGGTTATGCATGTTTGTGAGTAAACCCTCTTCCTGCTGTATGACATCTGTTACGGTACATGTTTCTTGCTCAAATAGAGAATGATATAAATACAAAACCCCAAAATGTTTTCAAGTATGCATTGGGATAAATTTTATATTAAAGAGAACCAGGACTTGGACATTGTCCGCTTTCCAACTGCCTATGAGATATTGTATAACATACTGGTTTTACAGTTTGTCATTTGGTTGAATGTAGGCTACATCATTAAATATAGCTTACCTTAGGAATTCCCATCCCAGACATACGACAGGGACTACTACACCATCTTATGACATGTCTTAAGATCGTTATCATAGAGAGCATACACACTGCCTCGCAGGGTTTTGGCTTGTGGTTTGTGAGTGAAACCGTTGTGTTGAGTGGGCTGGGATGAGGCACTCGATGCCTATAGGGCCTAATCTAAGGCCAATGGAGTGAAAGAGAGAGGGCTAAGTACTGTACCTTGCGGGCTGCCTGCTGGAAGAGCCTTAGAGCTCTCTGCGTGATCTCCAGATGACTGCTGGAGTACATGCGAAAGAAAGGCGTGCGCACTGGTGCCTGGAAGGTACAAACAGAACAGACGTTTTGATTGTGAAAAAGAAAATGGATGAAAGCAGCTCTCATACTCAAGGGGGAAAAAGCAATATGCATTCCATTTGAAGCCATTTTAGAGGCAAACAGGTCAGTTTTGACTTCGACATGGTACCTGGCCTGTGTTACGCAGGACCCGTCTGGTAGAGGGCTTAGGTTGGCCTCTAGCAAAGTCCCTCTCCTTCCTCACCTCTCCTTTTCTAACCTGGAATTAAGACGGGCGTTCGTCATGTTCAGAATACGAGCAAGTGTGACAAACAGGGATCAATCCCGGGAGAATGCATTAGCCCACTAAGCCAAAGCCTAGGCGTTTGCTAGGGGAGCCATTGCAACTCTTCAAGTCTCAAGTAAGGTTACTGATCATTACACTAGCATGGTCACTAAACTACCTCTGTTACACAAACGTATGAAACAGATGAGGACAAGGCATAGGGAAGAGGTGTAAAGGCTGTTTGGGTTCCTGGCCTGAGCTCCAGATTCCAGAGAAGACACATGAAAGGAGTTTGTCCAATCACCAAGTGGAGTGATTGGCCTCTCTAAAAACAATGGTGGCCTGTAAAAGAACAGAGTAAATATAGCCAATAAACAGAGAGGGGAGAGGAAGTGCTGTTAAGTGTCCTGGGAGAGATCTGTCATCTGTTCCCCTTTAGAAGAAACAGCAATAGCAGTAGCTCTCGCTGACATTACAGCGTCATGTTGTATATCTAATTTAAAGTCACTACGGTTGGCTTTATACATTTACTGGCCGTTCTCAATAAAACTCAAATACAGTTGCACAGCCTGACTTCAAACCAAATCAAATCAAATTGTATTTGTCACATGCTCCGAATACAATAGTGAAATGCTTACTTACAAGCCCTTAACCAGCAATGCAGTTCTAAGAAAAATAACTTAATACACTACACACACAAAAGTACGTGGACACCCCTTCAAATGAGTGGATTTGTCTATTTCAGCCCCACCCGTTGCTGACTGTTGTACAAAATTGGCATTACTGCCAATGTTTCTCTATGGAGATTGCATGTCTGTGTGCTCAATTTCCTGAAGACCTGAGTGACTTTCGACGTGGCACCATCATAGGAGGCCACCTTTCCAACCAGTCAGTTCGTCAAATTTCTGTCCTGCTATTGATCAACTGTCAGTTGTGTTTTTGTGAAGTGGAAACGTCAAGGAGCAACAACGACTCGGCCATGAAGTGGTAGACCACACAGAACGGGACTGCAGGGTGCTGAAGCGCGTAGCGTGGTAAACACTCACTACCGAGTTCCAAACTGCCTGGAAGCAACGTCATCACAATAACTGTTCTTTGGGAGCTTCTGAACTGGGTTTCCATGGTCGAGCAGCCGCACACAAGCCGAAGATCAAAATGCGCAATGCAAAGAGCTGACTGGAGTGGTGTAAAGCTCGCCGCCATTGGACTCTGTTTGGTGGAGGAGGAGTAATGGTCTGGGGCTGTTTTTCATGGTTCGGGCTAGGCCCCTTAGTTCCAGTGAAGGGAAATGTTAACGCTACAACATACAATGACATTCTAGATGATTCTGTGCTTTAAACTTTGTGGGAACAGTTTGGGGAAGGCCCTTTCCTGATTCAGCATGACAATGCCCCCGCACATAAAGTGAGGTCCATACAGAAATGGTTTGTTGAGATCGGTGTGGAAGAACTTGACTGGTCTGCACAGAGCCCTAACCTCAACGCCATCCAACACCTTTGACTTGAATTGGAATGCCGACTGCAAGCCAGGCCTAATCGCACATCAGTGCCCGACCTCACTAATGCTCTTGCGGCTGAATGGAAGCAGGTCCCTGCAGCAATATTCCAACATCTAGTGGAAAGCCTTCCAAAAAGAGTGGAGGCTGTTATAGCAGCACAGGGGGGACCAACTCCACATTAATGCCATGATTTTGGAATGAGATGTTCGACGAGCAGGTGTCCACATACTTTTGGTCATGTTGTGTATATAAGTCATAGTTACCAATAGGGTATGCAAAACAGGAGAAGAACTGGTTGCCCAGATTGCTGCACAAGTGATGAGAAAACAAAGCCAGAGCAGAGGAAAACATGAAACATGTTGGATATGTAGTCCTTCTGTAGCTCAGTTGGTAGAGCATGGCGCTTGTAACGCCAGGGTAGTGGGTTCGATCCCCCGGGACCACCCATACGTAGAATGTATGCACACATGACTGTAAGTCGCTCTGGATAAAAGCGTCTGCTAAATGGCATATATTATTATTATTATATACAACATACAGCAACAGTGTTTTATGAATATCATGATACATTACAAATCTAACCATATATTCATAATCTGCTAAATCTCTCTCCTACAAAACCTGTATTTTGGTCTGTGTCGAGACAGGGTCCTTCCCAAGGTGAACTTGCCTTTATCAAAAAATCCTTCAACATTTATCTACAGTACAGTTTGAGTGACATGTGACATTTAGTACATAATCATAGATATGGTCATCTACAGTGCCTTCGGAAAGTATTCAGACCTCTTGACTTTTTCCACATTGTTGTTACAGACTTATTCTAAAATGTACTTTTCCTCATCAATCTACACACCGTACCCCATAATGACAAAGCAAAAACAGGTAATTAGAAATGTTTGCAAATGAACTTTAAAAAAAATGAAATACCTTATTCAGTCCCATTGCTTTGAGACTCGAAATTGAGCTCAGGTGCATCCTGTCTCCATTGATCATCCTTGATTGGAGTCCACCTGTGGTTAATTCAATTGATTGGACATGATTTGGAAAGGCACAGACCTGTCTATATAAGGTCTGTCAGAGCAAAAACCAAGCCATGAGGTCGAAGGAATTGTCCGTAAAGCTCCGAGACAGGATCGTTGCGAGACACAGATCTGGGGAAGAGTACCACAAAATGTCTGCACCATTGAAGGTCCCCAAGAACACAGTTGTGTCCATCATTCTTAAATGGAAGAAGTTTGGAACCACCAAGACTCTTCCTAGAGCTGGCCTCCAGGCAAAACTGAACAATCTTTGAAGAGGGGCCTAGGTCAGGGAGGTGATTGAGGGAATGGAGCAAAGTACAGTGAGACCATTGATGAAAACCTCAGACATTGGCGAAGGTTCACTTTCCAAGAGGACAACGAGCCACAGCCAAGAAAACGCAGGAGTGGCTTCGGGACAAGTCTCTGAATGTCGACTTGAACCTGATTGACCATCTCTGTCATGCAGGTGAATGAGGACCCAAAAGCGACTTGGCGAAAACAGAGTCTTTAATCCAGTAACGTAACATACAATCAAAAAACACAACTTTCACTCGAAATGACGAGAACCGACTGGAGACTCGATCTTGAACAGCAGGTTGCCTCGGGAAGGCACTTGAACCAAACAGACTCAGACACCTGCTCACCACGCAGCATCTGAGGGAAACACGACACGACAGGGCGATACACAAACACAGCACGGTGAATTCTAGACAAGGATCCGACAGGGCAGGAACGGAAAACAAGGAGAGAAATAGGGACTCTAATCAGGGAAAAGGATCGGGAACAGGTGTGGGAAGACTAAATGATGATTAGGGGAATAGGAACAGCTGGGAGCAGGAACGGAACGATAGAGAGAAGAGAGAGCGAGAGAGTGAGAGAGGGAGGGGGAGAGAGAGGGATAGAAAGAGGGAAAGAACCTAATAAGACCAGCAGAGGGAAACGAATAGAAGGGGAAGCACAGGGACAAGACATGATAATTAATGACAAAACATGACAGTACCCCCCACTCACCGAGCGCCTCCTGGCGCACTCGAGGAGGAATCCTGGCGGCAACGGAGGAAATCATCAATGAGTGAACGGTCCAGCACGTCCCGAGACGGAACCCAACTCCTCTCCTCAGGACCGTAACCCTCCCAATCCACTAAGTATTGGTGACCCCGTCCCCGAGAACGCATGTCCATGATCTTATGTACCTTGTAAATAGGTGCGCTCTCGACAAGGACGGGAGGGGGGAGGGAAGACGAACGGGGTGCGAAGAAAGGGCTTGACACAGGAGACATGGAAGACAGGATGGACGCGACGAAGATGTCGCGGAAGAAGCAGTCGCACAGCGACAGGATTGACGACCTGGGAGACACGGAACGGACCAATGAACCGCGGAGTCAACTTACGAGAAGCTGTCGTAAGAGGAAGGTTGCGAGTGGAAAGCCACACTCTCTGGCCGCAACAATACCTTGGACTCTTAATCCTGCGTTTATTGGCGGCTCTCACAGTCTGTGCCCTGTAACGGCAAAGTGCAGACCTCACCCTCCTCCAGGTGCGCTCACAACGTTGGACAAACGCTTGAGCGGAGGGAACGCTGGACTCGGCAAGCTGGGATGAGAACAGAGGAGGCTGGTAACCCAGACTACTCTGAAACGGAGATAACCCGGTAGCAGACGAAGGAAGCGAGTTGTGAGCGTATTCTGCCCAGGGGAGCTGTTCTGCCCAAGACGCAGGGTTTCTGAAAGAAAGGCTGCGTAGTATGCGACCAATCGTCTGATTGGCCCTCTCTGCTTGACCGTTAGACTGGGGATGAAACCCGGAAGAGAGACTGACGGACGCACCAATCAAACGACAGAACTCCCTCCAAAACTGTGACGTGAATTGCGGGCCTCTGTCTGAAACGGCGTCTAACGGAAGGCCATGAATTCTGAACACATTCTCGATAATGATTTGTGCCGTCTCCTTAGCGGAAGGAAGTTTAGCGAGGGGAATGAAATGTGCCGCCTTAGAGAACCTATCGACAACCGTAAGAATCACAGTCTTCCCCGCAGACAAAGGCAGACCGGTAATGAAGTCTAGGGCGATGTGAGACCATGGTCGAGAAGGAATGGGGAGCGGTCTGAGACGACCGGCAGGAGGAGAGTTACCCGACTTAGTCTGCGCGCAGTCCGAACAAGCAGCCACGAAACGGCGCGTGTCACGCTCCTGAGTCGGCCACCAAAAGCGCTGGCGAATAGACGCAAGAGTGCCTCGAACACCGGGATGACCAGCTAACTTGGCAGAGTGAGCCCACTGAAGAACAGCCAGACGAGTGGAAACAGGAACGAAAAGGAGGTTACTAGGACAAGCGCGGCGACGCAGTGTGCGTGAGTGCTTGCTTAACCTGTCTTTCAATTCCCCAGACTGTCAACCCGACAACACGCCCATAAGGAAGAATCCCTCGGGATCAGTAGAAGCCACAGAAGAACTAAACAGACGGGATAAGGCATCAGGCTTGGTGTTTTTGCTACCCGGACGGTAAGAAATCACAAACTCGAAACGAGCGAAAAACAACGCCCAACGAGCTTGACGGGCATTAAGTCGTTTGGCAGAACGGATGTACTCAAGGTTCTTATGGTCTGTCCAAACGACAAAAGGAACGGTCGCCCCCTCCAACCACTGTCGCCATTCGCCTAGGGCTAAGCGGATGGCGAGCAGTTCTCGGTTACCCACATCATAGTTGCGCTCAGATGGCGACAGGCGATGAGAAAAATAAGCGCAAGGATGAACCTTATCGTCAGACTGGAAGCGCTGGGATAGAATGGCTCCCACGCCTACCTCTGAAGCGTCAACCTCGACAATGAATTGTCTAGTGACGTCAGGAGTAACGAGGATAGGAGCGGACGTAAAACGTTCTTTTAGAAGATCAAAAGCTCCCTGGGCGGAACCGGACCACTTAAAACACGTCTTGACAGAAGTAAGAGCTGTGAGAGGGGCAGCAACTTGACCGAAATTGCGAATGAAACGCCGATAGAAATTAGCGAAACCTAAAAAGCGCTGCAACTCGACATGTGACCTTGGAACGGGCCAATCACTGACAGCTTGGACCTTAGCGGAATCCATCTGAATGCCTTCAGCGGAAATAACGGAACCGAGAAAAGTAACGGAGGAGACATGAAAAGAGCACTTCTCAGCCTTAACGTAGAGACAATTCTCTAAAAGGCGCTGTAGAACACGTTGAACGTGCTGAACATGAATCTCGAGTGACGGTGAAAAAATCAGGATATCGTCAAGATAGACAAAAACAAAGATGTTCAGCATGTCTCTCAGAACATCATTAACTAATGCCTGAAAAACAGCTGGCGCATTGGCGAGACCAAACGGCAGAACCCGGTACTCAAAATGCCCTAACGGAGTGTTAAACGCCGTTTTCCACTCGTCCCCCTCTCTGATGCGCACGAGATGGTAAGCGTTACGAAGGTCCAACTTAGTAAAGCACCTGGCTCCCTGCAGAATCTCGAAGGCTGATGACATAAGGGGAAGCGGATAACGATTCTTAACCGTTATGTCATTCAGCCCTCGATAATCCACGCAGGGGCGCAGAGTACCGTCCTTCTTCTTAACAAAAAGAACCCCGCCCCGGCCGGAGAGGAAGAAGGCACTATGGTACCGGCGTCAAGAGACACAGATAAATAATCCTCGAGAGCCTTACGTTCGGGAGCCGACAGAGAGTATAGTCTACCCCGAGGAGGAGTGGTCCCCGGAAGGAGATCAATACTACAATCATACGACCGGTGAGGAGGAAGGGAGTTGGCTCGGGACCGACTGAAGACCGTGCGCAGATCATGATATTCCTCCGGCACTCCTGTCAAATCGCCAGGTTCCTCCTGAGAAGTGGGGACAGAAGAAATGGGAGGGATGGCAGACATTAAACACTTCACATGACAAGAAACGTTCCAGGATAGGATAGAATTACTAGACCAATTAATAGAAGGATTATGACATACTAGCCAGGGATGACCCAAAACAACAGGTGTAAAAGGTGAACGAAAAATCAAAAAAGAAATAGTCTCACTGTGGTTACCAGATACTGTGAGAGTTAAAGGTAGTGTCTCAAATCTGATACTGGGAAGATGACTACCATCTAAGGCAAACATGGGCGTAGGCTTGTCTAACTGTCTGAAAGGAATGTCATGTTTCCGAGCCCATGCTTCGTCCATGAAACAACCCTCAGCCCCAGAGTCAATCAAGGCACTGCATGTAGCACCCGAACCGGTCCAGCGTAGATGGACCGACATAGTAGTACATGATCTAGATGAAGAGACCTGAGTAGTAGCGCTCACCAGTAGCCCTCCGCTTACTGATGAGCTCTGGCCTTTACTGGACATGAATTAACAAAATGTCCATCAAATCCGCAATAGAGGCACAGGCGGTTGGTGATCCTCCGTTCCCTCTCCTTGGTCGAGATGCGAATACCTCCCAGCTGCATGGGCTCAGTCTCTGAGCCAGAGGAGGGAGATGGTTGCGATGCGGAGCAGGGAAACACCGTTGATGCGAGCTCTCTTCCACGAGCCCGGTGACGAAGATCTACCCGTCGTTCTATGCGGATGGCGAGAGCAATCAAGGAGTCCACATCTGAAGGAACCTCCCGGGAGAGAATCTCATCCTTAACCACTGTGTGGAGTCCCTCCAGAAAACGAGCGAGCAGCGCCGGCTCGTTCCACTCACTAGAGGCAGCAAGAGTGCGAAACTCAATAGAGTAATCCGTTATGGATCGATCACCTTGGCATAGGGAAGCCAGGGCCCTAGAAGCCTCCCTACCAAAAACTGAACGGTCAAAAACCCGAATCATCTCCTCTTTAAAGTTCTGGTATTTGTTAGAGCAATCAGCCCTTGCCTCCCAGATAGCTGTGCCCCACTCTCGAGCCCGGCCAGTAAGGAGTGAGATGACGTAAGCAACCCGAGCTCTCTCTCTAGAGTATGTGTTGGGTTGGAGAGAGAACACAATCTCACACTGGGTGAGAAAGGAGCGGCACTCAGTGGGCTGCCCGGAGTAGCAAGGTGGGTTATTAACCCTAGGTTCTGGAGGCTCGGCAGGCCAGGAAGTAACAGGTGGCACGAGACGAAGACTCTGGAACTGTCCAGAGAGGTCGGAAACCTGAGCGGCCAGGTTCTCCACGGCATGGCGAGCAGCAGACAATTCCTGCTCGTGTCTGCCGAGCATGGCTCCTTGGATCTCGACGGCAGTGTTACGAGCGTCTGTAGTCGCTGGGTCCATTCCTTGGTCGGATCCTTCTGTCATGCAGGTGAATGAGGACCCAAAAGCGACTTGGCGAAAACAGAGTCTTTAATCCAGTAACGTAACATACAATCAAAAAACACAACTTTCACTCGAAATGACGAGAACCGACTGGAGACTCGATCTTGAACAGCAGGTTGCCTCGGGAAGGCACTTGAACCAAACAGACTCAGACACCTGCTCACCACGCAGCATCTGAGGGAAACACGACACGACAGGGCGATACACAAACACAGCACGGTGAATTCTAGACAAGGATCCGACAGGGCAGGAACGGAAAACAAGGAGAGAAATAGGGACTCTAATCAGGGAAAAGGATCGGGAACAGGTGTGGGAAGACTAAATGATGATTAGGGGAATAGGAACAGCTGGGAGCAGGAACGGAACGATAGAGAGAAGAGAGAGCGAGAGAGTGAGAGAGGGAGGGGGAGAGAGAGGGATAGAAAGAGGGAAAGAACCTAATAAGACCAGCAGAGGGAAACGAATAGAAGGGGAAGCACAGGGACAAGACATGATAATTAATGACAAAACATGACAATCTCTGGAGAGACCTGAAAATAGCTGTGCAGCAACGTTCCTTATCCAACCTGACATAGCTTGAGAGGATCGGCAGAGGATAATGGGAGAAACTCCCCAAATACAGGTGTGCCAAGCTTGTAACGTCATACCCAAGAAAATTTGAGACTGTAATCGCTGCCAAAGATGCTTCAACAAAGTACTGAGTAAAGGGTCTGAATACTTACATAAATGTGATGTTTTTTTATTTTTATACAATTGCAAAAAAAATCTCAACCTGTTTTTGCTTTGTCATTATAGGGTATTGTGTGTAGATTGAAGAAGAATAAAAAAATCAATACATTTTAGAATAAGGCTGTATTGTAACTAAATGTGGAAAAAGTCAAGGGGTCTGAATACCTTCCGAATTCACTGTTTATGATTATTAATGTGAGTGAATTATGGTTCCTCACCATCTGAAATGATTGGCTCTCTCCACCTGGATGTCCTGTCGAACCCTGGTCTCAAAGAATGCCTCCTTCATCTGTCTTGTCTGGAGACCCATCTTAGGTTGGGCCATCATGACTGAATTGTAAAATATATATATATATATTTATATACACTGCCCCAAAAAATAAAGGGAACACTTAAACAACACAATGTACCTCCAAGTCAATCACACTTCTGTGAAATCAAACTGTCCACTTAGGAAGCAACACTGATTGACAATAAATTTCACATGCTGTTGTGCAAATGGAATAGACCACAGATGGAAATTCTAGGCAATTAGCAAGACACCCCAAATAAAGGAGGGATTCTGCAGGACCACTTCTCAGACCACTTCTCAGTTGCTATGCTTCCTGGCTGATGTTTTGGTCACTTTTGAATGCTGGCGGTGCTTTCACTCTAGTGGTAACATGAGACGGAGTCTACAACCCACACAAGTGGCTCAGGTAGTGCAGCTCATCCAGGATGGCACATCAATGCGAGCTGTGGCAAGAAGGTTTGCGGTATCTGTCAGCGTAGTGTCCAGAGCATGGAGGCGCTACCAGGAGACAGGCCAGTACATCAGGAGACGTAGAGGGAGGAAGCCGTAGGAGGGAAACAACCCAGCAGCAGGACCGCTACCTCCGCCTTTGTGCAAGGAGGAGCAGGAGGAGCACTGCAAGGGCCCTGCAAAATGACCTCCAGCAGGCCACAAATGTGCATGTGTCTGCTCAAACGGTCAGAAACAGACTCCATGAGGGTGGTATGAGGGCACGACGTCCATAGGTGGGGGTTGTGCTTACAGCCCAACACCGTGCAGGACGTTTGGCATTTGCCAGAGAACACTAAGATTGGCAGATTCGCCACTGGCACCCTGTGCTCTTCACAGATGAAAGCAGGTTCACACTGAGCACATGTGACAGACGTGACAGAGTCTGGAGACGCCGTGAAGAACGTTCTGCTGCCTGCAACATCCTCCAGCATGACCGGTTTGGTGGTGGGTCAGTCATGGTGTAGGGTGGCATTTCTTTGGGGGGCCGCACAGCCCTCCATGTGCTCGCCAGAGGTAGCCTGACTGCCATTCGGTACCGAGATGAGATCCTCAGACCCCTTGTGAGACCTTGTGAGACCAAAATCAAATCAAGAGTCGGCTTTCTATTCCGCAACAAAGCCTCCTTCACTCACGCCGCCAAGCTTACCCTAGTAAAACTGACTATCCTACCGATCCTCGACTTCGGCGATGTCATCTACAAAATGGCTTCCAACACTCTACTCAGCAAACTGGATGCAGTCTATCACAGTGCCATCCGTTTTGTCACTATAGCACCTTATACCACCCACCACTGCGACTTGTATGCTCTAGTCGGCTGGCCCTCACTACATATTCGTCGCCAGACCCACTGGCTCCAGGTCATCTACAAGTCCATGCTAGGTAAAGCTCTGCCTTATCTCAGTTCACTGGTCAGGATGGCAACACCCATTCGTAGCACGCGCTCCAGCAGGTGTATCTCACTGATCATCCCTAAAGCCAACACCTCATTTGGCCGCCTTTCGTTCCAGTACTCTGCTGCTTGTGACTGGAACGAACTGCAAAAATCGCTGAAGTTGGAGACTTTAATCTCCCTCACCAACTTCAAACATCAGCTATCCGAGCAGCTAACCGATCGCTGCAGCTGTACATAGTCTATTGGTAAATAGCCCACCCATTTTCACCTACCTCATCCCCATACTGCTTTTATACTGTTTTTTTATTTATTTACTTTTCTGCTCTTTTGCACACCAATATCTCTACCTGTGCATGACCATCTGATCATTTATCACTCCAGTGTTAATCTGCAAAATTGTATTATTCGCCTACCTCCTCATGCCTTTTTGCACACATTGTACATAGACTGCCCATTTTTTTTTCTACTGTGTTATTGACTTGTTAATTGTTTACTCCATGTGTAACTCTGTGTTGTCTGTTCACACTGCTATGCTTTATTTTGGCCAGGTCGCAGTTGCAAATGAGAACTTGTTCTCAACTAGCTTACCTGGTTAAATAAAGGTGAAATAAAAATAAATAAAAAAATATGCTGGTGCGGCTGGCCCTGGGTCCCTCCTAATGCAAGACCATGCTAGACCTCATGTGGCTGGAGTGTGTCAGCAGTTCCTGCAAGAGGAAGGCATTGATGCTATGGACTGGCCCGCCCGTTCCCCAGACCTGAATCCAATTGAGCACATCTGGGACATCATGTCTCGCTCCATCCACCAACGTGGCGTTGCACCACAGACTGTCCAGAAGCATGCCCAGTCGTTGTAGGGAGGTCATACAGGCACGTGGAGGCCACACACACTACTGAGCCTCATTTTTACTTGTTTTAAGGACATTACATCAAAGTTGGAACAGCCTGTAGTGTGGTTTTCCACTTTAATTTTGAGTGTGACTCCAAATCCAGACCTCCATGGGTTGATACATTTGATTTCCATTGATCATTTTTGTGTGATTTTGTTGTCAGCACATTCAACTATGTAAAGAAAAAAGTATTTCATAAGAATATTTCATTAATTCAGATCTAGGATGAATTATTTTAGTGTTCCCTTTATTTTTTTGAGCAGTGTATATACACACATTTGAAGTTTACATACACCTTAGCCAAATACATTTAAACAAAAAAAATTCACAATTCCTGACATTTAATCCCAGGAAAAATTCCTGTTTTAGGTCAGTTAGGATCACCACTTTATTTTAAGAATGTGAAATGTCGAAATAATAGTAGAGAGAATTATTTATTTAAGCTTTTATTTCTTTCATCACATCCCCAGTGGGTCAGAAGTTTACATACACTCAATTAGTATTTGGTAGCATTGCCTTTAAATTGTTTAACTTGTCAAATGTTTCAGGTAGCCTTTCACAAGTGTCCCACAATAAGTTGGGTGAATTTTGGCCCATTCCTCCTGACAGAGCTGGCGTAACTGAGTCAGGTTTGTAGGCCTCCTTGCTTGCACACGCTTTTCAGTTCTGCCCACAAATTTTCTATAGGATTGAGGTCAGGGCTTTGTGATGGCCACTCCAATAACTTGACTTTGTTGTCCTTAAGCCATTTTGCCACAACTTTGGAAGTATGCTTGGGGTCATTGTCCATTTGGGACCAAGCATTAACTTCCTGATGTCTTGAGATGTTGCTTCAATATATCCACAATTTTCCGCCCTCATGATGCCATCTATTTTGTGAAGTGCACCAGTCCCTCCTGCAGCAAAGCACCCCCACAACATGATGCTGCCACCCCCGTGCTTCACGGTTGGGATGGTGTTCTTCAGCTTAAAAGCCTCCCCCTTTTTCCTCCAAACATAACGATGGTCATTATGACCAAACAGTTCTATTTTGTTTTATCAGACCAGAGGACATTTCTCCAAAACGTACAATCTTTGTTCCATGTGCAGTTGCAAACCGTAGGTAGTCTGGTTCTTTTATGGCGGTTTTGGACTAGTGGCTTTTTCCTTGCTGAGCGGCCTTTCAGGTTATGTCGACATAGGACTCGTTTTGCTGTGGATAGATACTTTTGTTCCTGTTTCCTCCAGCATCTTCACAAGGTCCTTTGCTGTTGTTCTGGGATTGATTTGCACTTTTCACACCAAAGTATGTTAATCTCTAGGAGACAGAAAGCGTCTCCTTCCTGAGCGGTATGACGGCTGTGTGGTCCAGTGGTGTTTATACTTGCGTACTATTGTTTGTACAGATGAATGTGGTACCTTCAGACATTTGGAAATTTCTCCCAAGGATGAACCAGACTTGTGGAGGTCTATCATTTTTTTTTCTGAGGTCTTGGATGATTTCTTTACATTTTCCCATGATGTCAAGCAAAGAGGCACTGAGTTTGAAGGTAGGCCTTGAAATACATCCACAGGTACACCTCCAATTGACTCAAATGATGTCAATTAGCCTATCAGAAGCTTCCAAAGCCATGACATAATTTTCTGGTTTTCCAAGCTGTTTAATGGCACAGTCAGCTTAGTGTATGTAAACTTCTGAGCCACTGGAATTGTGATACAGTGAATTATAAGTGAAATAATCTGTCTGCAAACAATTGTTGGAAAAATTACTTGTGTCATGCAGAAAGTAAATGTCCTAACAGACTTGCCAAAACTATAGTTTGTTAACAAGAAATGTGTGGTATGGTTGAAAAACAAGTTTTAATGACTCCAACCTAAGTGTATGTAAACTTCCGACTTCAACTGTATATCTGTAACTTAGTAACAGCAAATACAGTCTGCAGCAGACCCAAATGGCAATGAATTAAGCATTCCAGACTTTGAATCATCTGAGTTAGCTTTCAGTCATACTAGCAAACAAGTCATCCGACAAACCCCGTTTCTCATGTAGTGAATAGTGAATGACACTCCTTCATCTCTTAGAGAAAATCTCATGTATGTTGATTACTGGTGTAAAACTTGTCCGGGTACCTTCCCTCAGGTCTTTAGAGCTCAGTTTATCAGTCCGTTGTATCAGTATCTTGACCACTCCAGCAGGGGCGGACACATCAACTGCTGTCTTCAGGCTCAGCTTCGCATCACTCTCTCTTCTCTCCCTTACAGTCTATTGAAATCATACAATACCAATCACACACCAGATATGTTCCTATTCGTATGATTACCTCAGTATCTACGTCATTGTATAGTCTGCTAAATGAACTGGAGTGAGTTTCTGGAAAGCCCTGTCGCTAACATTGTCCTTTATTTCTAGGATGACTCTTATCTCTGTGCAGCTGGGTTTTCAAGATAAATAAGGTGTGATGTCAGCTAGAAGGCTTTCTGGAAACGCACCCCTGGTACAGCAGGAGTTAAATGGTTGCAGTACCTTTGACTTTTCAGGTGTCCGCATTGACCTCTGCTTGGTTTTGGTCAGAGGCTGTCTCAAGGGGACAGGTGGAGGCCCTCGACTGTCAACAAACAAAACTTATTTCTCGTGTCCCATGTCTTTTTCCTGTTGACTGGGTCAGAAACAACACCAATAAATGTATGTAGCACATTTCCTGCAGTCAAATTACCAAATGACCCTCTAGTGGCTTCATCTGTGGAATGTTACTCATATATTTTGTGGTAATTTCATAATTAATAAACTTTTTTTTATTTTTTAAATGCTGAAAAGCCGATGTTTCTATGTCAAACGGTTTTGTAATATTGGGATGCAAACTGAAAATGTAATACATTTTAACGCTATATCTGACATGGTACAGGTGTCTTCTTTTTTAAAGCCCATAACCATGTATGTGAGGTGTAAACTTATGTTTCACAGTAAATTTGTTTAAGAATACCAAGAAACACTCTGTGTGACCCTGATTTAGCCCACTGCAGTAAAAATTCAAAAATAGTTTGTTTCCATCACTCTAGGCCAAGGGCCCAAACCAAATGCTAACGGAGTAAAAGAGAGAGGGCTAAGTACTGTACCTTGGGGACTGCCTGCTGGAAGACCTCCAGAGCTCAACATAGCTATAGTTGACTAACGACTTACCAGGCTTTATCTGCCATTAATAACTTAATTGTGTACTTAGCTAATAATTTGACGTTGATACTGTCATTGGGGCTGTTGGCATTGTATGAGTAGATATATCCTATCAATATTTGCTAAACAAAATAAACAATCATCTTCAAAATGGTATCAGTGTAGATGAAGGGGAGGAGACAGGTTAAAGAAGGATTTTGAAGCCTTGAGACAATTTAGACATGAATTAGATATGTGTGCCATTCGGGAGGATGAATGGGCAAGACAAAAGATGTAAGTGCCTTTGTATGGTAGTAGGTGCCAGGCGCACGGATTTGAGGGTGTCAAGAACTACAATGTTACTGGATTTTTCTAGCTTGACAGTTTCCCGTGTGTATCAAGAATAGTCCACCACCCAAAGGGCATCCAGTCAGCTTCAAATCAAATCAAATTGACACAACTGTGGGAAGTATTGGACTCGGCGTGGGCCAGCATCCCTGTGGAACGCTTTTGACACCTTGTAGTCCATGCCCCGATGAATTGAGGCTGAATTCTGAGGGTAAACGAGGGTGCAACTCAATCCGCCAATTCTTCAATTAACTCATTCATATCTTATCTTCACATCTTTTATTGCGAGTCCAGGGAGAAGTAAACATGGGAATATTTGATCCGAAGCACACACATTGAATGGATTGGATACCGATGCATTTTGATATGACTGCACTTCCCTTGCTTGATAAATCATTAACTCCTCTTAGTCATAACACAGGGAGTAAAGCTCGTCCACTGTCAGTGATGGAGTGCACCCATTTTCTCATGGGAACTGAATCAAAAAATGATATTTTATATACAGACTAGAAACAAGAATAACCTGTTTATCATTATAAGTGACTGTGCGTGGTTTTGAGTCTGTAGCCCAGGACTAAACAAAGAAGTTAGCCATGAACAGAAATCACTGAAACAAAAGGATATCATCATAACTAGAATCGTGCAGAAGAACCATATATGTGCATTTTCAAGAAATGTAGATAAACATGATACATCATTATCATTTTTTGGGGGGAGGGGGGTTATTCAAGTATCTATCAACTATAAAATCCCTAATGTGTTATATACACACTTAGAAACAGAGAAACATTTGATTATATGAAAACAGAACAGTATGCACTTGTATGGTTCTTCTCTGCAAGAGTTCATTTTTATCTCTCTAAATGTTTGTACAATTTCTATTTTCAAAGTTTGCAGACAGAGAGTTTCAGAACAGTACATGTGCTGCACTTATGTGCATAGCACTCGCTCTAGGAAATGTGCGTAAGCATTGTTTACACAAGGATATTGTAACCACTTAACAATCACATATTTTCCATTCTTATCAGTGAAGAAATATATTTGGCTCAGTGCATCATTTGACGGAACTCACAATGACACAAAATAACATGCAATAATGTGACACAAACCAAGAAAACAGGAACTTTGCTGACCATATATCAAATATGTACATAATTGTAACTATGACCTGGTAAGAAATGGCATAATTCAATATAGTGTTTGATGAACTAACCTTTAACATTTCTAAATGGGGCGAGGAGGACCCGCTGAGGCTGCAGACGTAGGGTTTGGAGTTGAACTGGGAGATGACCACCTGTAGAGTGACCTGGGACGTGTCATACTGGAACGGTCTGAATGTGACGGTCACCTCCACCTTCCCATTGGCTGGAATCACTCCTAGAATCACAAACAAACGATTATACCGGTCTTGACCAACTCAGAATTTTGACCAATAATGCATTTTTGAAAGGAAAACATTGCGTAGGCCTACCTAAACTCAACACTTCGAACCCCTCAAACCACGGTAAACCTAGAGATAGGCTTTCAGATCTCTCTACCTAGTCTGAGTACTAGGCTATTTGCGTAACCCAGGAAATCCAGCATCACTCATTGTCTGGAAAGCATCACCATCAATGCCAGGGACAAAACAGCACAGTTCCCCCTGTTCTAGATGCACCAAGTCCCTGACTGCTTTATGTCAATGTGGCTGTTGCAGACCATGAGCATCTTTCCACAGTAATTCAGACACAAGACATGATGGTGGTGTTGAGGAATCACATGTCAGGGCTTGGTAATGAGCTAATAATATTACGTGAGTTCATAGAGGTTAGTCTGGCGGACAGCAACAACAACAAAAAAACGATTTATGTGGTTCAAAGTTTAAACTAATCACCTCAATTAACTAACACCAAAACAGAGTCGGAACCTTTTTGTGAACCAGAAATGATCCTACCGTCAAATACTTCAAAATAAATTGATACACATCTGGCAATGAGACTCGTGGGCTTAATACATTAATCACAGAATATATAGCAACTGTAGATAGAATAATACATGTGTTATCCTCACTGTCTGTGTGACTGAGCTGTTAAGATGTTGTTGCTATCTCGTTCTAACATAATGGTGTTATTACCACTTTATTCAGTGGCCTAATGTAAAGTGCTACCAAGTCTGTTGATTGGAGTTACCTGACAGGGGCTGGACAGAGAAGGCCTTGTGTGACTGGATGATGTACACCTGGAACTCAAAGTCAATGGGACAGCTGCAGCTCAGAGGGATCACATGGTTGACACTGGAAGGTCAAAGACGAGTCAAAGGTCAAAGATAACAAGCATAGAAATCGCACAGCCCCAGAAAGGGCAACAGCCTACATGTTCATTGTGACCTACAATGTAAAGCTAAATCAAATTCAGTCGGCCACTCAGTTCAAAAGACAATCATTTTCATCAAGAGATAAAAATACCCTCCGAAAAAAATCTGTCAAATGTAAACAATTATTATATCTCTAGGGCTCTACAAATGTTTATATTCTGATATTTGTGAAGTATTCTCTTTCCAAGCGTATTGTTTTAACTGAATATTGTTGAATATGCAAGACAAATACTACTGACCCTAGCATATACCCCAGCATACGGCTTATTTAGAGAACTACGATTAGCTATCTACCTGTGCAAATGGACTCTAATATATTGACTGCTCACCGCATCATTAGTGTCAACAGAGATGATTAAAAACAATCGTTTATGATCCGTTACATGACCATAATAACACACTTAGTTGATTCCACAAACAGGCCTTTGTTGCCACTCATCGTGTTTATCTGGCAGGCTAATTCAGAAACTGGTGCACTTAGCAAACACTTAGCAGACTAGGCTGTAGCTGTTGCCTATCCCTTACGGAAAAAACACATGAATTCCACATGTAAACACTTGTGAAGTGTTCCAAAAACACATGTTTTCATGTGATCATATGTGAAGTTGTGATAAAATGTGACAAGATTTAAAGCAACATGTGAGAACATGAAACTACACATGTGGAAATGTGATCATATGTGAAGTGTTCTAAAAACACATGATTTCACAAATGATGTGTTTTTTTTCTGTAAGGGATATGAGTGGCCATGCAACTCATGTACAATCCTCTTAACAAGTTTCATTGATGGGTTGAAAGACTATTCAAAAGGCAAAGATGCACAAATGTCTACTTCACCTCACCTTTGGCCCAGTGGGACAGCTGGTATGGTGATGTGTGTTGGGATGTGCAAGTCATCGATGATGGGGTAGGCATGGGCTGGAACCTGTAAATTATCTTCCCCCTGGAGAGAGATTGAGAGAAAATAACAACGCTCCCTGATGCATTCCTTTAGTGGAGTTCTAAGCAAGGCGAAACCTTCTAGCAGTACCCTGGTCCCAGATCAGTTTGCAATGGAGTGACAATGACCTTAGTTGGCAAGACAGCACACAAACAGATCTGGGACCAAGCTTACCTTCCAGCAACTATGGAGAGAAACGTTGACGACAAACAACTTCTAACGCATAAACACAGCAAATTCCTATTGTGATTGACAGTTGAATAGATTAGAAGTAGAAGTTGAAGACATCACTGTCAGGCATGACAGCAAGCGAACTTGATTAGAAACTAACATAGCACTGGATTCCAACCTTGCAATGAACCCGAATACAGTCATAGAAGTAGCGCCATTCGTCAGGACAGAAGTGTACTTTCAGTGTGTAGGACAGTCCGGGGACAAGACGATGCTGCACAGAATATCAAAATGGAGGAATTAAGCATCAGCGCTAACACTCATACGAATCAAAGATGATAGACGGAATGCATAACATGACATCAAATAGTAAGAAACAAATACCCGGTTTAAATATTTTGTTTTGAAATGCTTTGTTTGGGTGGGGATAATGTGAATGTTGATCACTTCAGATGATATGTTGATAAGCTTCCGAGGAAGATTAAAACAAAGATGAATTAGATGATGCCTTGTGTAAGAATGTACCGGTAGATGAAAGTGCATATAACTGCACAATCGTATCTAAAAAGTCAGTGCTTTTGTCTTTTGTTCTCTTGGAACAGTCAACACATTGCTGAAGCTCATTGCTGAAGCTCACCAAGCTCCTCTGATAGTCCTTCCCCAGTTTAAACCCACTGAAGTGAAGTGCTGAGGGTTCTGCTTGGATTGCAATGTTGCTCTTGAGTTTGGTACAGGTTTCTGGAAGGTATAAGTATAATATAAATGAGATAGCTGTATTCACCATCTGCTTAGTCCCATGTGGCTCAATTGGTAGAGCATGGCACTTGCAATTGCCAGGGTTGTGGGTTTTATTCCCATGGGAGACCAGTACAAAAGAAAGTATGAAAACGTATGCACTCACTACTGCAAGTCGCTCCGGATAAGAACATCTGCTAAATGACTAAAATGGAAATATAAGAAACCAAAATGCCTGAGGAGCCACACACTGTATAATGTAGGCTATGGGAACTCAGATAGCAGCATGAGCATGTTAGCCCAAGCACTCTACTACAATAAACATATTCTTCTTGACTGAATATAGCCTGTCAAACATATGACTGAGACGTATCAAATCGTTCAAGTGTAAGGGTCCTACGGGTCTCTAGTAGGTGATGAGGGACATCAGGGGGACTTCTTTTTCTGTCCTCCACCAGTTGGCACAGGGGTAGAGGGTGTCTTCTTCCTTTGACTGTCTGTGAATGTCTCTGATGCAGTGTGTGCCACTTCCATCACTTCTACATTAAACACAGGGCTGAAGAAGATCGCAAACAATATCACAAATCACATCACATCAGATATGTAAATGCTTGCATTTCAAAGATGCTTTTACACCTGCATTGTTTGCTGTTTGGGGTTTTAGGCTGGGTTTCTGTACAGCACTTTGAGATATCAGCTGATGTACGAAGGGCTATATAAATACATTTGATTTGATTTGATTTGATTTGTCCATATTATAATGAAAAGAACCAAATGACACAGAGCTAGCAAGCCAACGTTGTGCATGTGCAGCTACAGTGGTTGACACTGGAAAGTAAGCAAACTAACTAAGGACGGGTTAGCAAGAGAGAGTGGAAGCTAAGCTCAACATAGAGGAGCAGCTAGCAAAGAGGAACAGCTAGCTACTATAACGTTAGATTGTTATCAAACTACTTGACACCCGTGTGATTTTCTGGATATATTAGTCTGTAAACAGTTTTTGTAGGTTCGATTTGGTAGCTCATAAACAACACAAGTTTTTATTCGTTGCATGATGTCGGTGCTTTTCAAGGTTAAAAACGGCCCGTACCTGTTGTTTCACCTACAAAACATCCACCAAACACTCTCGTCGCCATAGTAATGCTTCAGTGGGACGTGGTTAGTACTAGCAAAGAGTTTCTAAACCCAGAGGCGCAACATCGCCAGACTTCTGGGAACGCTTGCAAAACAGACCCAGCATATATAACACCGGGTTTGGGGGGTTGAGAAGTGAATGAGATAAGCGAAAAATGATTATTTAGTGGTTAATTTATCTAAAGGCACAACCTAGATTCGAGCCAATGTATTAAGCAGTTGAACATGGTATTACTACAACCTCGTGAAAGTGAAAACAACGTTATATCGAAGGAGTGCCTTTGATATGATGGCACGCACATGCGCAGTACAGCGTGAGACGACCGTTAGACCCGATTACGTATTTCTGCGCATGAATTTAGCGAGCCAACATCACCATGACTTCGCCTACAAGCGTTTTCGGGGATTTCTGTTGGAGAAGCAGTTTCTGCCTATCTTCATACTGTATTGTCTTTGGTACTAGTCTATTATAAAAAGGTCAGGTGTAATAACCGCACAAACAAAACACATGCAATTGGTTTGGACAAAGACAGTGGATGCTGATTGATGACTTGCTGCTTTGAATAGGACGATTATTTCAGACTTTTAGTACCGAAAGTCAGTTTACAGTTTCTTCAAGTCTATAATTAAGTTACATTTTTTTTGGTAAATGATGATTGTGTCTGACAAAATGCACATTGGAATTATTGGAATCCTACTGGGCATGTACTTAAAGGTAAGAATGCACACGCGTGTTTGAAAAAGCTGGGCATGTTTGGCAAAGGTACATACATATACACTCCGTGTAAGAAACATTAGGAACACCTTCATAATACTGAGTTGCAGCACCTTTTGCCCTCAGAACAGCCTCAGTTCGTCGGGACATGGATTATAATGTGTCAAACGCGTTCCTAAGGGATGCTGGCCCATGTTGAATCCAATGCTTCCCACAATTGTGTCAAGTTAGCTGGATGTCTGCTGGACCACTCTTAATACACACGGGAAACTGTTGAGCGTGGAAAAACCCAGCAGTGTTGCAGTTCTTGACACACTCCAACTACTACCATACCCTGTTCAAAGGCACTTACATATTTTGTCTTGCTCATTCACATTTGAATTAACACATATCACAATCCATGTCTCAAGGCTTCACAATCATTCTTTAACCTGTCTCCCCACCTTTATCTATACTGAGTTGAAGTGGATTTATCAGGTGACATCAATAATAGATCATAGCTTATACCTGGGCAGTCTACTATGTCATGGAAAGATCATCTAGGTTGAAGGTTATGCCTTTAGATTTCGAGAAAATGAGAAACTAAGGAATACTTATTTTTATGTTTTGTGCACTCAGTGCCTTCAGAAAGTATTCACATTGAACCTTTTCCCCAAATTGTGTTGTTACAAAGTGGCATCATTTAAAAAATGTTTTTGTCAAATCTACACAATACTTTAATATAAAAGCGGGGGGAAAAAACTAAAATGTAAAAATATTTGTTTTTTTATATATATTAGGAAGGTGTTCCTAGTGTTTGGTATACTCAGTGTATATTATTTTCACATTTAGTGGAGACTACAGCAGTGAGTCTTATCTGGTTATGTCTCGCTAAGAGTTTTCCACAGCAGGATTGTGAAACATTTGCACATTATTCTTTTCAGAATTCTTCAAACTCTGTCAAATAGGTAGTTGATCATTCCTAGACAACCATTTTCAGATCTTGCCATAGGTTTTAAAGCAGATTTAAATCAAAAACTGTTACTCGGCATCTCAGGAACACTCCAGTGTTGATTATGTTTTCTGTCATTGTCCTGCTGAAAGGTGAATTGATCTCCCAGTGTGTGGTGGAAAGCAGACATAACCATGTTTTCTTCTAGGATTTTGCCTGTGCCCATTCCAATGATTATAAGCATACCCGTAACATGATGCAGCCACCACTATGCTTGAAAATATGGAGTGGTATTCTCCACGTGTTGTGTTGAATTCCCCCAAACATAACACTTTGTATTCAGGACAAAAAGTACATTGTTTGCTAAATTCTTTGACATATTACTATAGTGCCTTGTTGCAAACAGGATGCACGTTTTGGAATATTTTTGTTCTGTACAGGCTTCCCTTTTTCACTCTGTCAATTAAGTTAGTATTGTGGAGTAACTACAATGTTGATCCATCCTCAGTTTTCTCCTATCACAGCCATCAAACTCTAACTGTTTTAAAGTCATCATTGGCCTCGTGGTGAAATCCCTGAGTGGTTTCCTTCCTCTCCAGCAACTGAGTTAGGAAGGACGCCTGTATATTTGTAGTCACTGGGTGTATTGATACGCCATCCAAAGTGTAACTAATAACTTCGCCATGCTCAAAAGGATATTCAATATCTGCTTTTTAACATTTTTACACTTTTTTTCCGAGGCATTGGAAAACCTCCATGGTCTTTGTGGTTGAATCTGTGTTTGAAATTGACTGCTCGACTGGGGGACCTTACAGATAATTGTATGTGTGGGGTACAGAGATGAGGTAGTCATAAAAAAATAAACATGCAACTTATTATGCGGCTTGTTAACAGACATCAAGACATTTCAGCTTTTTATTCATTTGTAAACGTTAAAAAACAAAACATAATTCCTCTTAATTCCAGTGACCAGAAACTCAATTGAATCCATTCTAAACACAGTCTAACAACAAAATGTGGAAAAAAGTCAAGGGGTGTGAATACCTTCTGAAGGCACTGTCGGCTATAGGGAGATGACGCGTACACACATTATTTTTCTTTTCAACTGTGAAAGGTTCAAGCAGACTGTGAGCCGTACATCATTCTTATTAGAGAGGAGGAGAGGTGCCTTCACGAGTTGCGACTGCATAATGTGTCCAAAACTCCCCAACCAGGTGAGATGAGACCGTTTGTAATTCTTCCCCCTTAGAAATTCATACCCAGCATGGTTTGTCATGTTTTCCTACGCTAAACAAATATAGGTCAACATGTTCCGTCTCTATTCCATAATAGTCAATGTTCTTAGAATTTGTTTATTTAATGGCATTATATGATATGCATACCACATAAGAGTAAAATCATTTCCAGTCCCACAGGCATCAAAATCTGAAACAGCACCACACATCAGCACATCACTGGGAACCAGGCCAGTTTGACTGTGGACTAGGTTTCCCTCTAGTGGCAGTATAGAGTAGGTTACATCTCAACATACAGCATTATCGTTGTAGTGACTTCCCCACTTTGAGTTCAACATTACTGTCATATTGGTGAGAACAGTTCATCAGATTATCAGAGCTGTTTGTCTTGCTCCTCTTGTTATTACTGGACTATTGGCGGCAGGTAGCCTAAGAGCATTGGGCCAGTAACCCGAAAAGTTTCCTGGTTCGAATCCCCGAGCCGACTAGGTGAAAAATCTGTTGATCTGCCCTTGAGCAAGGCACTTAACCCCAATTGCTCTTGTAAATCACTCTGGATAAGAGAGTTTAAATTACTAAAATGTAAATTATTCACAATGACCAAACAAGGACCGCCGTTGTACTGTTTGCCTTATAATTTTTGACAACAAACCACCAAACACATGTATTTATTTGTTATTTGTTTTCCTTTATTTAACCAGGCAAGTCAGTTAAGAACTAATTCTTATGTATAGATAGGCCCCCCCATTAAAAAAAATATTTACACACTTTGATTATAATTTGAGAGATACAAGAAAACAGTACCTGATTTGTTTTTCTTATTCAGACTGCAAGGGTATGTGGGACCACTTGAATTGCTGGTCTCCTGCTTTTGTAGGGGAAACTGCATCACAGAACTGTCCCAATTTCTTCAAATCAGAAGGTGAGAAACCCCCATCATGATGTGTGTGTTATACCCCCCAACCCCTGGCTGTTATTTGTTAGACCCCCACCCCACCCCTGGCTGTTACGATGTGTGTGTTATACCCCCCGCCCCCAACCCCTGGCTGTTATTTGTTAGACCCCCACCCCACCCCTGGCTGTTACGATGTGTGTGTTATACCCCCCGCCCCCAACCCCTGGCTGTTATTTGTTAGACCCCCACCCCTGTCTGTTATGATGTGTTAGACCCCCACCCCACCCCTGTCTGTTATGTGTTAGACCCCCACCCCACCCCTGGCTGTTATGTGTTAGACCCCCACCCCACCCCTGGCTGTTAGGTGTTAGACCCCCACCCCACCCCTGGCTGTTATGATGTGTTAGACCCCCACCCCTGTCTGTTATGATGTGTTAGACCTCCACCCCACCCCTGTCTGTTACGATGTGTTAGACCCCCACCCCACCCCTGTCTGTTACGATGTGTTAGACCCCCACCCCATCCCTGTCTGTTATGATGTGTTCGACCCCCACCCCACCCCTGTCTGTTATGTGTTCGACCCCCACCCCAACCCTGGCTGTTATGTGTTAGACCCCCACCCCACCCGTGTCTGTTATGATGTGTTCGACCCCCACCCCACCCCTGTCTGTTATGTGTTTGACCCCCACCCCACCCCTGTCTGTTATGTGTTCGACCCCCACCCCAACCCTGGCTGTTATGTGTTAGACCCCCACCCCACCCCTGTCTGTTATGATGTGTTCGACCCCCACCCCACCCCTGTCTGTTATGATGTGTTCGACCCCACCCCACCCCTGTCTGTTATGTGTTCGACCCCCACCCCACCCCTGGCTGTTATGTGTTAGACCCCCACCCCACCCCACCCCTGGCTGTTATGATGTGTTAGACCCCCACCCCTGGCTGTTATGATGTGTTAGACCCACACCCCTGTCTGTTATGATGTGTTAGACCCCCACCCCACCCCTGTCTGTTATGATGTGTTAGACCCCCACCCCACCCCTGTCTGTTATGATGTGTTAGACCCCCACCCCACCCCTGGCTGTTATGATGTGTTAGACCCCCACCCCACCCCTGTCTGTTATGATGTGTTAGACCCCCACCCCACCCCTGTCTGTTATGATGTGTTAGACCCCCACCCCACCCCTGTCTGTTATGATGTGTTAGACCCCCACCCCACCCCTGTCTGTTATGATGTGTTAGACCCCCACCCCACCCCTGTCTGTTATGATGTGTTAGACCCCACCCCACCCCTGTCTGTTATGATGTGTTAGACCCCCACCCCACCCCTGTCTGTTATGATGTGTTAGACCCCCACCCCACCCCTGGCTGTTATGATGTGTTAGACCCCCACCCCACCCCTGTCTGTTATGATGTGTTAGACCCCCACCCCACCCCCTGGCTGTTATGATGTGTTAGACCCCCACCCCACCCCTGGCTGTTATGATGTGTTAGACCCCCACCCCACCCCTGGCTGTTATGTGTTAGACCCCCACCCCACCCCTGGCTGTTATGATGTGTTAGACCCCCACACCACCCCTGGCTGTTATGATGTGTTAGACCCCCACCCCTGGCTGTTATGATGTGTTAGACCCCCACCCCACCCCTGGCTGTTATGATGTGTTAGACCCCCACCCCACCCCTGTCTGTTATGTGTTCGACCCCCACCCCACCCCTGTCTGTTATGATGTGTTCGACCCCCACCCCACCCCTGGCTGTTATGTGTTAGACCCCCCCCCACCCCTGTCTGTTATGTGTTAGACCCCCACCCCACCACACCCCTGTCTGTTATGTGTTCGACCCCACCCCACCCCTGTCTGTTATGATGTGTTCGACCCCCACCCCACCCCTGTCTGTTATGTGTTCGACCCCCACCCCTGTCTGTTATGATGTGTTCGACCCCCACCCCACCCCTGTCTGTTATGATGTGTTAGAACCCCACCCCACCCCTGTCTGTTATGATGTGTTAGACCCCCACCCCACCCCACCCCTGGCTGTTATGATGTGTTAGACCCCCACCCCACCCCTGGCTGTTATGTGTTAGACCCCCACCCCACCCCTGGCTGTTATGATGTGTTAGACCCCCACCCCTGGCTGTTATGATGTGTTAGACCCCCACCCCACCCCTGGCTGTTATGATGTGTTCGACCCCACCCCACCCCTGGCTGTTATGATGTGTTCGACCCCCACCCCTGGCTGTTATGATGTGTTCGACCCCCACCCCACCCCTGGCTGTTATGATGTGTTCGACCCCCACCCCACCCCTGGCTGTTATGATGTGTTCGACCCCCACCCCTGGCTGTTATGATGTGTTCGACCCCCACCCCACCCCTGTCTGTTATGATGTGTTCGACCCCCACCCCTGGCTGTTATGATGTGTTCGACCCCACCCCACCCCTGTCTGTTATGATGTGTTCGACCCCCACCCCACCAGTGTCTGTTATGATGTGTTCGACCCCCACCCCTGTCTGTTATGATGTGTTTGACCCCCTCCCCACCCCTGGCTGTTATGTGTTAGACCCCCACCCCTGTCTGTTATGATGTGTTCGACCCCCACCCCTGGCTGTTATGTGTTAGACCCCCACCCCACCCCACCCCTGGCTGTTATGATGTGTTAGACCCCCACCCCACCCCTGGCTGTTATGTGTTAGACCCCCACCCCACCCCTGGCTGTTATGATGTGTTAGACCCCCACCCCACCCCTGGCTGTTATGATGTGTTAGACCCCCACCCCACCCCTGGCTGTTATGATGTGTTAGACCCCCACCCCACCCCTGGCTGTTATGATGTGTTAGACCCCCACCCCACCCCTGGCTGTTATGATGTGTTAGACCCCCACCCCACCCCTGTCTGTTATGTGTTTGACCCCCACCCCACCCCTGGCTGTTATGTGTTAGACCCCCACCCCTGTCTGTTATGATGTGTTCGACCCCCACCCCTGTCTGTTATGTGTTCGACCCCCACCCTACCCCACCCCACCCCTGGCTGTTATGATGTGTTAGACCCCCACCCCACCCCTGGCTGTTATGTGTTAGACCCCCACCCCACCCCTGGCTGTTATGATGTGTTAGACCCCCACCCCACCCCTGGCTGTTATGTGTTAGACCCCCACCCCACCCCTGGCTGTTATGATGTGTTAGACCCCCACCCCACCCCTGGCTGTTATGTGTTAGACCCCCACCCCACCCCTGGCTGTTATGATGTGTTAGACCCCCACCCCACCCCACCCCTGGCTGTTATGATGTGTTAGACCCACACCCCACCCCTGGCTGTTATGTGTTAGACCCCCACCCCACCCCTGGCTGTTATGATGTGTTCGACCCCCACCCCACCCCTGGCTGTTATGATGTGTTCGACCCCCACCCCTGGCTGTTATGATGTGTTCGACCCCCCCCACCCCACCCCTGTCTGTTATGATGTGTTCGACCCCCACCCCTGTCTGTTATGATGTGTTCGACCCCCACCCCTGTCTGTTATGATGTGTTCGACCCCACCCCACCCCTGTCTGTTATGTGTTTGACCCCCACCCCACCCCTGGCTGTTATGTGTTAGACCCCCACCCCACCCTTGTCTGTTATGATGTGTTCGACCCCCACCCCACCCCTGTCTGTTATGATGTGTTAGACCCCCACCCCACCCGTGTCTGTTATGATGTGTTCGACCCCCACCCCTGTCTGTTATGATGTGTTTGACCCCCACCCCACCCCTGGCTGTTATGTGTTAGACCCCCACCCCTGTCTGTTATGATGTGTTCGACCCCCACCCCTGGCTGTTATGTGTTAGACCCCCACCCCACCCCACCCCTGGCTGTTATGTGTTAGACCCCCACCCCACCCCTGGCTGTTATGATGTGTTAGACCCCCACCCCACCCCTGGCTGTTATGTGTTAGACCCCCACCCCACCCCTGGCTGTTATGATGTGTTAGACCCCCACCCCACCCCTGGCTGTTATGTGTTAGACCCCCACCCCACCCCTGGCTGTTATGTGTTAGACCCCCACCCCACCCCTGGCTGTTATGATGTGTTAGACCCACACCCCACCCCTGGCTGTTATGATGTGTTAGACCCCCACCCCACCCCTGGCTGTTATGATGTGTTCGACCCCCACCCCACCCCTGGCTGTTATGATGTGTTCGACCCCCACCCCACCCCTGGCTGTTATGATGTGTTCGACCCCCACCCCACCCCTGTCTGTTATGATGTGTTCGACCCCACCCCACCCCTGTCTGTTATGATGTGTTCGACCCCCACCCCTGTCTGTTATGATGTGTTCGACCCCCACCCCTGTCTGTTATGATGTGTTCGACCCCCACCCCACCCCTGTCTGTTATGTGTTTGACCCCCACCCCACCCCTGGCTGTTATGTGTTAGACCCCCACCCCACCCTTGTCTGTTATGATGTGTTCGACCCCCACCCCACCCCTGTCTGTTATGATGTGTTAGACCCCCACCCCACCCGTGTCTGTTATGATGTGTTCGACCCCCACCCCACCCCTGTCTGTTATGATGTGTTCGACCCCCACCCCTGTCTTGTTATGATGTGTTTGACCCCCACCCCACCCCTGGCTGTTATGTGTTAGACCCCCACCCCTGTCTGTTATGATGTGTTCGACCCCCACCCCTGGCTGTTATGTGTTAGACCCCCACCCCACCCCACCCCTGGCTGTTATGATGTGTTAGACCCCCACCCCACCCCTGGCTGTTATGTGTTAGACCCCCACCCCACCCCTGGCTGTTATGATGTGTTAGACCCCCACCCCACCCCTGGCTGTTATGATGTGTTAGACCCCCACCCCACCCCTGGCTGTTATGATGTGTTAGACCCCCACCCCACCCCTGGCTGTTATGATGTGTTAGACCCCCACCCCACCCCTGGCTGTTATGATGTGTTAGACCCCCACCCCACCCCTGTCTGTTATGTGTTTGACCCCCACCCCACCCCTGGCTGTTATGTGTTAGACCCCCACCCCTGTCTGTTATGATGTGTTCGACCCCCACCCCTGTCTGTTATGTGTTCGACCCCCACCCTACCCCACCCCACCCCTGGCTGTTATGATGTGTTAGACCCCCACCCCACCCCTGGCTGTTATGTGTTAGACCCCCACCCCACCCCTGTCTGTTATGATGTGTTAGACCCCCACCCCACCCCTGGCTGTTATGTGTTAGACCCCCACCCCGCCCCACCCCACCCCTGGCTGTTATGATGTGTTAGACCCCCACCCCACACCTGGCTGTTATGTGTTAGACCCCCACCCCACCCCTGGCTGTTATGATGTGTTAGACCCCCACCCCACCCCTGGCTGTTATGTGTTAGACCCCCACCCCACCCCTGGCTGTTATGATGTGTTAGACCCCCACCCCACCCCTGGCTGTTATGATGTGTTAGACCCACACCCCACCCCTGGCTGTTATGTGTTAGACCCCCACCCCACCCCTGGCTGTTATGATGTGTTAGACCCCCACCCCACCCCACCCCTGTCTGTTATGTGTTCGACCCCACCCCACCCCTGTCTGTTATGATGTGTTCGACCCCACCCCACCCCTGTCTGTTATGAGTTCGTCCCCCACCCCACCCCTGTCTGTTATGATGTGTTCGACCCCCACCCCACCCCACCCCTGTCTGTTATGATGTGTTAGACCCCCACCCCTGTCTGTTATGATGTGTTCGACCCCCACCCCACCCCTGTCTGTTATGATGTGTTCGACCCCCACCCCACCCCTGTCTGTTATGATGTGTTCGACCCCCACCCCTGTCTGTTATGATGCGTTAGACCCCCACCCCACCCCTGGCTGTTATGTGTTAGACCCCCACCCCACCCCTGGCTGTTATGATGTGTTAGACCCCCACCCCACCCCACCCCTGTCTGTTATGTGTTCGACCCGCACCCCACCCCTGTCTGTTATGATGTGTTCGACCCCCACCCCTGTCTGTTATGATGTGTTAGACCCCCACCCCTGTCTGTTATGATGTGTTAGACCCCCACCCCACCCCACCCCACCCCTGTCTGTTATGATGTGTTCGACCCCCACCCCACCCCTGTCTGTTATGAGTGTGTTAGTTAGTTAATGATCCACCACCAAGATCATCTGTTTCCATTCAATACAAAAAATGTTTGTCTTTCTACCATAAACTGTCGATTGATGCTCATACAGGCGATAGACTAAAAGGACAGAGGAGTGGTATAGAGTTCATAAAAGGTCTGCTTGTGGAAACGGCGGCATCGTGAAGTGATTTATGACAACCTTACATAACACCAATGACGCCTGCAATAACTATTGCCTGCACTAAAATACCTGAGATACTGAGACTGCATAATACCTGAGATACTGAGACTGCATAATACCTGAGATACTGAAACTGCATAATACCTGAGATACTGAAACTGCATAATACCTGAGATACTGAGACTGCATAATACCTGAGATACTGAAACTGCATAATACCTGAGATACTGAAACTGCATAATACCTGAGATACTGAGACTGCATAATACCTGAGATACTGAAACTGCATAATACCTGAGATACTGAGACTGCATAATACCTGAGATACTGAAACTGCATAATACCTGAGATACTGAGACTGCATAATACCTGAGATACTGAAACTGCATAATACCTGAGATACTGAAACTGCATAATACCTGAGATACTGAAACTGCATAATACCTGAGATACTGAAACTGCATAATACCTGAGATACTGAGACTGCATAATACCTGAGATACTGAAACTGCATAATACCTGAGATACTGAAACTGCATAATACCTGAGATACTGAGACTGCAAAATACCTGAGATACTGAGACTGCATAATACCTGAGATACTGAGACTGCATAATACCTGAGATACTGAGACTGCATAATACCTGAGATACTGAGACTGCATAATACCTGAGATACTGAGACTGCATAATACCTGAGATACTGAGACTGCATAATACCTGAGATACTGAAACTGCATAATACCTGAGATACTGAAACTGACTGAGATACAAAATACCTGAGATACTGAAACTGCATAATACCTGAGATACTGAAACTGCATAATACCTGAGATACTGAAACTGCATAATACCTGAGATACTGAGACTGCATAATACCTGAGATACTGAGACTGCATAATACCTGAGATACTGAGACTGCAAAATACCCGAGATACTGAAACTGCATAATACCGGAGATACTGAGATTGCATAATACCTGAGATACTGAGACTGCAAAATACCCGAGATACTGAAACTGCATAATACCGGAGATACTGAGATTGCATAATACCTGAGATACTGAGACTGCAAAATACCCGAGATACTGAAACTGCATAATACCGGAGATACTGAGATTGCATAATACCTGAGATACTGAAACTGCAAAATACCTGAGATACTGAAACTGCATAATACCTGAGATTGCATAATACCTGAGATACTGAGACTGCAAAATACCCGAGATACTGAAACTGCATAATACCGGAGATACTGAAACTGCAAAATACCTGAGATACTGAAACTGCAAAATACCTGAGACTGCATAATACCTGAGATACTGAAACTGCAAAATACCTGAGATACTGAAACTGCTAAATACCTGAGATACTGAAACTGCTAAATACCTGAGATACTGAAACTGCATAATACCTGAGACTGCATAATACCTGAGATACTGAGACTGCAAAATACCCGAGATACTGAGACTGCATAATACCTGAGATACTGAAACTGCTAAATACCTGAGATACTGAAACTGCATAATACCTGAGACTGCATAATACCTGAGATACTGAGACTGCAAAATACCCGAGATACTGAGACTGCATAATACCTGAGATACTGAAACTGCTAAATACCTGAGATACTGAAACTGCTAAATACCTGAGATACTGAAACTGCATAATACCTGAGACTGCATAATACCTGAGATACTGAGACTGCAAAATACCCGAGATACTGAAACTGCATAATACCGGAGATACTGAGATTGCATAATACCTGAGATACTGAGACTGCAAAATACCTGAGATACTGAAACTGCAAAATACCTGAGATACTGAAACTGCATAATACCTGAGATTGCATAATACCTGAGATACTGAGACTGCATAATACCTGAGATACTGAAACTGCATAATACCTGAGATACTGAGACTGCATAATACCTGAGATACTGAGACTGCATAATACCTGAGATACTGAGACTGCATAATACCTGAGATACTGAAACTGCATAATACCTGAGATACTGAGATTGCATAATACCTGAGATACTGAAACTGCATAATACCTGAGATACTGAGACTGCATAATACCTGAGATACTGAGACTGCATAATACCTGAGATACTGAGACTGCATAATACCTGAGATACTGAAACTGCATAATACCTGAGATACTGAGACTGCATAATACCTGAGATACTGAGACTGCATAATACCTGAGATACTGAAACTGCATAATACCTGAGATACTGAGACTGCATAATACCTGAGATACTGAGACTGCATAATACCTGAGATACTGAAACTGCATAATACCGGAGATACTGAGATTGCATAATACCTGAGATACTGAGACTGCATAATACCTGAGATACTGAAACTGCATAATACCTGAGATACTGAGACTGCATAATACCTGAGATACTGAGACTGCATAATACCTGAGATACTGAAACTGCATAATACCTGAGATACTGAGACTGCATAATACCTGAGATACTGAGACTGCATAATACCGGAGATACTGAAACTGCATAATACCTGAGATACTGAGACTGCATAATACCTGAGATACTGAAACTGCATAATACCTGAGATACTGAAACTGCATAATACCTGAGATACTGAGACTGCATAATACCTGAGATACTGAAACTGCATAATACCTGAGATACTGAAACTGCATAATACCTGAGATACTGAAACTGCATAATACCCGAGATACTGAAACTGCATAATACCTGAGATACTGAAACTGCATAATACCTGAGATACTGAAACTGCATAATACCTGAGATACTGAAACTATGTAGGTCTTAGGTCAAGGTTTTTTACTCTGATGCTGACTATTTTCCCGGCCATAATTAGTTTATTTGAACAGTACAGCAAGTAAGTATTGATGAGGCTGTATGATTTTCCAGGTAAAGTGGACCGGAACTGCACAGACACGGGCTGGACGGACCCATTCCCTCCTTACGAGCATGCATGTTTCAACGAAACCTTCCACTTACTTGGAGAGGTGGGTACATGTGCACTTTTCGTATGTGCTACATTACTGGTTTTTGTCTTTGATTCAGGACAATTTATGTAAAAACAATTCTTACCCCGGGCCTCTTTTTCCTCCCAGTCACATGACTCCCACATGTACTTCCCCTATGTGAAGACCATGTACACTGCAGGCTACGCTCTCTCTCTAATCTCTCTCACCATCGCCATCACCATCCTCTGTCTCTTTAGGTGAGAAACAGAGAATCAAGTCCAAGAACTGTTATGATAAAAAAATATGATAATCCATTTGGGTACTCAATAAACTACACTGTAATCAACATGCGTATCTTAATATTGGGTCTCAGTGGGGGATTAAACATATTACAAAAGCATGTTGGTCAAGGAGGACATTTTAAACTGCTTTTACACTCTTCCTGTTGTCTAGGAAACTGCACTGCACCAGAAACTACATCCACATCCAACTCTTCGTTTCCTTCATCCTGCGTGCTACCTTCATCTTCATCAAAGACTCTGTGCTCTTCACCGATGAAGACTTCTACCACTGTGACGACTACCCAGTGCGTATCTGCTGTCCTTCGTAGTGACTGTCAATGCATGTGTGAATGGATGAACACATTGATAGAGAAATGTGTTATTTAGTGTGTGAATAGCTGTGTTTTGATAAAAGTTGTTCATCTTTCAACATGATATGGACATACTAAAATACCCCTCCTATATACACACACAAGTATGTGGACAACCCGGGCTAGGCCCATTAGTTCCAGTGAAGGGAATCTTAACGCTACAGCGTACAATGACATTATAGACGATTCTGTACTTCCAACTTTGTGGCAAGAGTTTGGGGAAGGCCCTTTTCTGTTTCAGCTTGACAAAGCCCCCATGCACAAGCGAGGGCCGTACAGAAATGGTTTGTCGAGATCGGTGTGGAAGAACTTGACTGCCCTGCACAGATCTCTGACCTCAACCCCATCGAACACCTTTGGGATGAATTGGAACGCTGACTGCGTGCCTGGCCTAATCGCCCAACCTCACTAATGCTCTTGTGGCTGAATGGAAGCAAGTCCCCGTAGCAATGTTCCAATATTTAGTGGAAAGCCTTCCCAGAAGAGTGGAGGATGTTATAACAGCAATGGGGGTAGGGTAGGTGGGGGTACAACTCCATATTAATGCCCATGATTTTGGAATGAGATGTTTGACTAGCAGGTGTCCACATATTTTTGTTCATGTAGTGTATATGTCTTTTCTCATCATATCCTGTAGGCAGTGTGTAAGTTAGTGGTGATGTTCTCCAACTACTGCATCATGGCTAACTACAGCTGGCTGCTGGTGGAGGGACACTACCTCCACACCCTGGTCAGCCTCTCCTTCTTCTCCAAGAAGAAACACCTTTGGTGGTACATCATCCTGGGCTGGGGTACGGACACCTGTCCACTCAACATTACAACAACACCACTGATACCATGTCATTGTCATCTAGCAATGTCATGTCATTTTGATCAGTTAAGAGACAGACTTGATAGTGAACTATTATTACCAGAAATGAGAGGGATTGGATTTAACTAAACCATTTTTGTTTTGTTTTTCTACATAGGTTTGCCAATGATTGTCATTGTATCCTGGGGCTTGGCAAAATATTTCTATGAGGATGAAGGGTAAGATACAGATTAATGGTATGTCAAAGACTATTTTAAACAGATGACAATTGCATCATCATAGTTCACATACATGAATATGTTTCCCTTTCTCCTCAAGCTGCTGGGAGACAAGGGTACATGACTGGGTTTGGTGGATTCTCAGATTACCAGTCCTACTATTCATAATCGTAAGTGCATCAATCGCTGTTGATAACTAATGTTTAGGCCAATGCATTGTTCAAGACGGAATACCAGGGCGCGTTCTCAGAGCATGCGCAGACCAGCTGGCAAGTGTCTTCACAGACATTTTCATCCTCTCCTTGTCCCAGATTATAATCATATCATGTTTCAAACTGACCACCATTGTACCTGTTCCCAGGAACTCCAAGGTAAACTGCCTAAATTACTATCACCCTGTAGCACATCACATCTGTAATTATGAAGTGCGTTGGAAGGCTGGTCATGTCACACATCAACACCATCATCCCAAACAACCTGGAACCACTCCAATTAGCATACTGCCCCAACAGATCCACAGATGATGCTCTCAATTGCATTTCACACTGCCCTTTCCCACCTGGACAAGAGAGGAAATAACTATGTGAGATTGCTGTTCATAAACTACAGCTCGGCGTTCAACACCATATTCCCCTCCAAGCTCAGGACCCTTGGACTGAACCTCTGCAACTGGATCGTGGACTTCCTGACAGGCCGGCCCCAGATGGTGAGGGTAGGCATCAACACTTCCGCCATACTGACCCTCAACACGGGGGCCCTACAGGGGTGTGTGCTTAGTCCCATTCTGTACTCCCTGTTCACCCACAACTCCAACACCATCAAGTTTGCTGACGGCAACAGTGGTAGGCCTGATCACCGATGGTGATGAGACAGCCTACAAGGAGGTAAGAGACTTAGCAGTGTGGTGCCAGGACAACAGTCTCTCCCACAATGTCAGTAAGACCAAGGAGCTGAGCGTGGACTGCAGGAGAGAGGGGAGAGCATATCCCAATCCACAATGACGGAGCTGTAGTGGAGCAGGTTGAGTGTTTCAAGTTCCTTGGCGTCCACATCATTAAGAATTTAACATGGTGTAAACACACATCCACACAGTCGTGAAGAGGGCACAACAATGTCTCTTACGCCTTGGGCCGAAAAGATTTGGTATGGGCCCTCGGATCGTCAAAAAGTTCTGGGCTCAACCCCCTTCAGCGCCTGCACCCGGGGGCACCCTGTGCCGCCCACGGCAAGATGCCGCCCTGGGCATCTGCCCATGTCGTCCGTACCTAAATCCGCTACTGATTTGTATTAGTCTATAAATAAATCTCTTTGCCAAAATTCGTCATCTCTCCCATGTCTTATTCGACCAGTGTTTTTGAAAGTGTAAGGTTAATAATTCAGCCATAGTTGTTCTGAAATGTTTATTGCTTGCCAACATTTTATTCCCTCTATGTTTAATATAACACACATACATTCATTATTAATTTCGGGTTGCCTATCCTGACGTGAAGTTTGTTCTATAGAAAGTATTTGTCTCTAGCCACAAAATTAAGGAAATTAGAAGGGGGGGGGGTCTGTCACGGGGGAGATTTTCGTCACAACACCGGCCCCAGGATCTCCATATCAGGCAGTGTCAGAGGAAGGCCCGAAAAATTCCTAAAGACACCCACCAAAGTTCACTGTTCACTCTACTACTGTCCAGCAAGTGTTACTGGAGCATCATCTCTCCAACAGGCTCCGAGACAGCTTCTACCCCAAGCCATAAGACTGCTAAATAGCCATAGATAGTTCATTAAATGGTTACCCGGACTATGTGCATAGACCCTATCTTCGACTGACTCATTCAGTTTTTTCTTTCTTTTTTGCAATTTTCTGTATTGTAGAATAATAGAGAAGACATCAAAACTATGAAAACACATGTACTAAACTTTTAAAAATCAAAAATATATTTTAGATTATTTAAAGTAGCCACCCTTTGCCTTCATTACAGCTTTGCACACTTTTGGCATTCTCTCAACCAGCTTCACCTGGAATGCTTTTCCAACAGTCTAGAAGGAGTTCCCACATATGCAGAGCACTTGTTGGCTGCTTTTTCTTTACTCTGTCGTCCAACTCATCCCAAACCATCTCAATTGGGTTGAGGTTGGGTGATTGGAGGCCAGGTCATCTGATGCAGCACTCGATCACTCTCCTTGGTCAAATAGCCCTTACACAGCTTGGAGGTGTGTTGTTTTATTGTCCTGTTGAAAAACAAATGACAGTCCCACTAAGCACAAACCAGATGAGAGGCATATCGCTGCAGAATGCTGTGGTAGCCATGCTGGTTTAGTGTGACTTGAATTCTAAATAAATCACTGACAGTGTCACCAGCAAAGCACCATCACACCACCTCCTCCATGCTTCACGGTGGGATCCACACATGCAGAGATAATCTGTTCACCTACTCTGCGTCTCACAAAGACACGGCAGTTGGAAGCAAAAACCTCAAATTTGGACTCATCAGACCAAAGGACAGATTTCCACCGGTCTGATGTCCATTCCTCATGTTTCTTGACCCAAGCAAGTCTCTTCTTATTGGTGTCCTTTAGTAATGGTTTCTTTGCAGCAATTCAACCATGAATGCCTGATTCATGCAGTCTCCTCTGAACAGTTGATGTTGAGATGTATCTGTTACTTTAACTCTGTGAAGCATTTATTTGGGCTGCAATCTGAGGTGAAGCAAACTCTAAGAAACGTATCCTCTGCAGCAGAGGTAACTCTGGGTCTTCCTGTCCAGTGGTGGTCCTCATGAGAGCCAGTTACATCATAGAGCTTGATGGTATTCGTGACTGCACTTGACAAAACTTTCAAAGTTTTAGACATTTTCCAATTGACTGACCTTAAAGATGTCATTTCTCTTTGCTTATTTGAGCTGTTCTTGACATAATATGGACTTGGTCTTTTACCAAATAGGGCTATCTTCTGTATACCACCCATAACTTGTCACAACACAACTGATTGGCTCAAACGCATTAAGTAAAGAAATTCCACAAATAAACTTTCAACAAGGCACACCTGTTAATTGAAATGCATTCAAGGTGACTACCTCATGAAGCTGGTTGAGAGAATGCCAAGAGTGTGCAAAACTGTCATCAAGGGTGGCTACTCCGAAGAACCTCAAAATATAAAATAGATTTTGATTTGTTTAACACCATTTTGTTTTCTACATGATTCCATGTGTTATTTCATAGTTTTGATGTCTTCACTATTATTCTACAATGTAGAAAATAGTCAAATAAAATAAAAACCCTTGAAAGAGTAGGTGTCCAAACTTTTGACTGGTACTTTATACACACACCAAGTGTACAAAATATTAGGAACACTTTCTTAATATTGAGATGAACCCCCCCTTTTTTTGCCCTCAGAACAGCCTCAATTCATCGGGGCATGGACGACAAGGTGTCAAAAGCATTCTACAGGGATGCTGGCCCACGTTGACTCCAATGCTTCCCACAGTTGTGTCAAGTTGGCTGTCCTTTGAGTGGTGGAGCGTTCTTGATACACAAAGGAAACTGTTAAGCATGAAAAACCCTGCAGCTTGCATTTCTTGACACATTCAAACCGGTGCACCTGGCACCTACTACCACTCCCCATTCAAAGGCAGCTACATCTTTTGTCTTGCCCATTCACCCTCTGAATGGCACACATACTCAATCCATTGTCTCCTCCCCTTCATCTACACTGATTGGAGTGGATTTAACAAGTGACATGAATAGGGGATCATAGCTTTCACCTGGTCGGTCTGTCATGGAAAGAGCAGTTCTTAATGTTTTGTACACAAGAAAACACTATCATATGCTGCTACTCTGTGCATTATTAGACTTGTATTATTATGTATCCTGATGCCTAATCACTTTACTCTGCCTTCATGTACATATCTACCTCAAATACTATGCCGCATACCCCTGCACATTGATCTGGTACTCCCTGCTACAGTGCATTCGGAAATTATTCAGACACCTTGACCTTTTCCACATTACATCCTTATTCTAAAATAGATTAAATACATTTTCCTCATCAATCTACACACAATGAGGTCGAAGGAATTGTCCGTAGAGCTCAGAGACGGGGTTGTGTCGAGGCACAGATCTGGGGAAAGGTACAAACAAGTTTCTGCGGCATTGAAGGTCCCCAAGAACACAATGGCCTCCATCATTCTGAAATGGAAGATGTTTGGAACCACCAAGACTTCCTAGAGCTGGCCACCCAGCCAAACTGAGCAATCGGAGAAGGGACTTAGGTAGGTGACCAAAAACCCGACAGTCACTCTGACAGAGCTCCAGAGTTCCTCTGTGGAGATGGGAGAATCTTTCAGAAGGACAACCATCTCTGCAGCACTCCACCTATCAGGCCTCTATGGTAGAGTGGCTAGACGGAAGCCACTCTAAAGTAAAAAGCGCATGACAGCCGGCTTGGAGTTTGCCAAAAGGCACCTAAACACCCTCAGACCATGGGAAACAAGATTGAACTCTTTGGCCTGAATGCAAAGTGTCACGTCTGGAGGAAACCTGGTTCCATTCCTACGGTGAAGCATGGTGGCAGCATCATGCTGTGGGGATGTTTTCAGCGTCAGCAACAGGGAGACTAGTCAGGATCGAGGGAAAGATGAATGAAGCAAAGTACAGAGAGATCCTTGATGAAAACCTGCTCCAGAGCGCTCAGGACTTCAGACATTATATAGGTGTGCCAAGCTTGTAGCGTCATACCCTAGAAGACTCGAGGCTGTAATCACTGCCAAAGGTGCTTCAACAAAGTAGAGTAAAGGGTCCGAATACTTATGTAAATGTGATCAGTTAATTTTTCTATACATTTGTAAACATTTTTTAAACCGGTTTTTGCTTTGTCATTATAGGGTGTAGATAGATGGGGGGGGGATCTATTTAATACATTTTAGTAAGGCTGTATCGTTTAAAAAAATCAAGGGTTCTGAATAATTTCCAAATGCACTGTAGTTCATTCTTGTATTTATTTATTTTTTACTGCATTGTTGGAAGAGGCTCGTAAGCAAGCATTTTCACCGTTAGTCTCCACCCATTGTATCCGGTCCGGTGTATGTAACATATAAAAACAAATTGTATAACTGATAATGTAAATATTAGTTTTACTCCGTGCGGTATTCATTTGTTGCCATTTCATTGCAGATTAATTTGGTCTTTTTTCTGAGTATCATAAGAATCCTGGTGGGGAAACTGCGGATGCCAGACATGCATGGAAATGAATTCAGCCAATACAAGTGAGTTGTCAACATGACCATACTGTACTAACGCCAAGGGATTTCAAGGATGTTTATTCTGTAGGCTAAAATAATAAATCACTTAATTGCTTACGAGTGTTATAGTACCTGTGCCAACTTTCTGTAAGCGTTGCCCAGTCAAACCTGAAAGACCAGCACAACGGCACACCAATGGAATCTCTCAAAACATGTACAGTATCGATTCGTGTCTTTTGTGTATTGTAGAATTGAATATTTTCCTTTGATATTTGCAGGAGACTTACCAAATCGACTTTTCTTTTGGTGACCCTCTTTGGTTTGTACTACATCCTCTTTGCCTTCTTACCCATCAAAGTCAGTGGTTTAACTTACAAAATATGGACCTTTGTTGAGCTGGCTCTTGCATCAACACAGGTAATTTTGACATTTATTATTATTATTTTTTTTTCTTTGCGGGAATATTATTTGATGTCTAAATTCCCCTTTCTTCCTTTCCAGGGCTTTGGAGTTGCTGTTCTTTACTGTTTTCTAAATGGGGAGGTAGGTTTTTGTCCCATTTCTCAAAACTATTATGTAAGTTGAAATAAGTGGTATAAATGTGCTATTGCTAATATTATGCAGCAGCCCTGATTAACTAGTGTCGATGATACACTATCCCCATCCCCTCCAAACACAGGTACAGTACGAGGTACAGAGGAGATGGCGCAGGTGGAGGCTGAAGCAGCATCTACACGGGGAGCCCAGACAGCATGGTTCCATGAGCCAAAGCGTCTCTCCCCTTACCCAGGTCTCCTTGCTTCCCTGTTCCGGACCGGCCAGCCTGGCATGACCTTTGACACCCCCCCCCCCTCAACCCACCAAATCACTGGTGATCTCCTAGACATACCAGTTAAAAAACGCTTACACAGATGACGCTCTCAAGACATCAAATTAACTTAAGTTCTGGAACTTGAGGAATGGTCCACAGAATCACTTGGCCACTCTTGAAGACTTGGACGTGGCATGGGAAACAGCACTGTACTGTGATTTTGTGCCATTACCTCAAGCAACATTTCTAGGACTATGGACAGTGGACTTGGCCTGAAGATCTAAGACATTTGGGTTCAGTGGAAATCCTAAGAAATGGGAACATGTTCAAAAAGCAGAAGTAGGACTCAGATCTTCAACATCAACATGTGAAAGAGAAATTCTGGAAAGAGGTCTGGTTATGACCAGCCTTTTGTCCAGAGAATTTATCAACATGATTGAAAATTCTCACTTTTTATTATACTTTGAAGACAGATCTTTTAAGAAACATCATTTACTGTTCCTTTGCACCAATATACTGTATAAAAAACAAAGACATTTTCTGAAATAAATACCAAGATCAAGAGCTTCACTTTTTCAACAGGATAACAACAAATTGCTGGTGAGTGGTCTAAAACTGTGATCTTGGTTGTCTCAACACTTTACCCATGTCAATGTAAGATTTGATCCTTGTTCATTGTAACTTATTATAAATTGGGTGGTTCGAGTCCTGAATGCTGATTGACTGACAACCATGGTATATCAGACCTTATACCACGGGTATGTCAAAACATTTCTTTTTTACTGTTCTAATTACATTGGTAACCAGTTTTATAATAGCAATACGGGACCTCTGGGATTTGTGGTATATGGCCAATATACCACGGCCAAGGGCTGTTCTTAGGCACAACGCAAAGTGGAGGCCATATACCACACCCCCTCGGGCCTTATTGCTTAATTATAAAATGGTTCTTCTACGAAAAATGTGCACTAATGTCCTTAAGATAACCTCTACATTGGGTACTTTGCTTTCATTTTTTCCACAAAGGCAATATATTCTTTTATGGCATCTTCTTTGGACTTTCCTATTGGATTGAAAACAGAAACAGGACACATTGAAGATTTGTGTTACATTCAAAACAGACAGAGTGGAAAAGCAGAATAATACATTGTCCAAAATACTTACCTTCCTGTGCTTTCCAACCATCCCATTTAGATTTGCCTTGGAAGTCAAATATTCCCGGACGCTCTGTGGACACAACGGATACATCTTAAAGTTACTCTTACAACAAAAGATATTGCTTTAACTGGCAGGTATTGGCAGTCTGAAAGCCCATCGGACAAGTCGGGAGTCTTTTTTGGTTACCTGAAGATTATGATCCCTTGATTGTTAATGTAAAAAAATAAGCTTCACTGAATAAAAATGTAAAAAGCAACTATTTCTATGAATTTACTGACTTTCAGTTCATGTAATTGAAAATAAATTCATTAGGCCCTAATCTACGGATTTCACTGGGAATAGAGATATGCATCTTTTGGTTACAGATATCTTAAATTTTTTTTTTAAAAAGTAGGGGCGTGGATCAGAAAACCAGTCAGTATCTGGTGTGACCACCATTTGCCTCAGAGTTGATCAGGCAGTTAATTGTGGAACGTTTTCAGACTTGCCTTCAATGGCTGTGCGAAGTTCCTGTATTATGGCGGGAACTGGAACACGCTGTCGTACACGTCCATCCAGAGCATCCCAAACATGCTCAACGGGTGACATGTCTGGTGAGTATGCAGGACATGGAAGAACTGGGACATTTTCAGCTTCCAGGAATTGTATGCAGAGCCTTGGGACATGGGGCCTGTGCATTATTATGATGAAACATGAGGTGATGACAGCGGACAAACGGCACGACAATGGGGCTCAGGATATCGTCACGGTATATCTGCATTCAAATTGCCATCGATAAAATACAATTGTGTTCGTTGTCCGTAGCTTATGCCTGCCCATACCATAACCCCACCGCCATAATGGGGCACTCTATTCACAATGTTGATATCAAGCAAATCGCTCACCCACATGCTGTCTGCCATCTGCCCAGTACAGTTGAAACCGGGATTCATACGTGAAGAGCACACTTCTCCAGTCTCCCTCGAAGATGAGCATTTGCCTACTGAAGTCGGTTACGACATCAAACTACAGTCGGGTCAAGACCCTGGTGAGGATGACTGTTTGTGCAGAATTCTTTGGTTGTGCAAACCCAGTTTCATCAGCTGTCCGGGTGGCTTGTCTCAGACCATCCTGCTTGTGAAGAAGCAAGATGTGGAGGTCCTGGGCTGGCGTGATTACACGCGGTATGCAGTTGTTAGGCCAGTTGGACGTACTGACAAATTCTCTAAAATGACGTTGGAGACGGCTTATGATAGAGAAATGAAGAACCAATTATCTGGCAACAACTCTGGTGTACATTCCCGCAGTCATCATGCCAATTGCACATTCAGTAAAGACTTGAGGGACAAAACTGCACATTTTAGAGTGGTCTTCTGTCCCCAGCACAAGGTGAACCTATGTAATGATCATGCTGTTTAATCAGCTTCTTGATCTGCCACACCTGTCAGGTGGATGGATTATCTTGGCAAAGGAGAAATGCTCACTAACAGGGATGTAAACAAATGTGCCCAACATTTGGGAGAAATACGCTTTTTTTGCATATGGAACATTTCCGGGATCTTTTAATTCAGCTCATGAAACCAACACTTTACATGTTGCATATATATATTTTTTCAGTATATTTACATGCAGATGTGCCATATATTGCTAACCTTCCACATACACGGGAGGAATCTGAAAAATAAGGTTGTTATCAGTAAATACATTCTCAGAGCAGGCTCAACTTGCCCGACTGCCATACAATGTCAGTTTTTCACAAAGATCAGTTTCAGGCTTACTGGAATCCTTTGCAATTGAGTTGTTTTCACTTCTTAAATCACCTGCCCAATGGGGCAACCTCACCATCCTCAACTGGTGCAACTGTTCAGGTCACTTGCCGCAGGAAATAGGGCAACCCTTCATGTCAATCCCTGAATGGTTTACTCACAGTCAAAAAAAGGCAGCTAAACAATTGATAAGTCAATACATTTCGTAACTCTTGAGAAATGCACATCCGAGACAAAATGATAAGCCTTGTAATAAGACACTATAAAAGCACTGCTGCAGGTAGGACATCCCAGAAATATTCTGTAATTGTCAATTAGGGCCAGTTTAAGGGAGAGTTAATGAAACCAACCATGGAAGTATTATATGTTGTAGCAAACTTCGGGGGTAGCCCCAACCGAGATTTGAACCTGTGAATGTCAAGCCAACACATGAACCGTTAAGCCAAGAGCGTACAGTTAAGGTGTTGGCTTGACAGTCGCTGGATCCGGGTTCGAGTCCTGGTCGGGGCTACTCCCCGAATTCACTTCAATATACTTTCATGTCTGGTTTCAATGACTCTCCCCTTTAACTGCCCTTAATTTACATTTTTGTTTGCTACAACTGCCGAGTCCGTTGGAGAAGAGTACAAATAGTATTCCCTGCCAAATAATAGACTTTGTGCGATTAAGATTCACAGCGCTACGCCTCCTCTGGCTTAAGCGATCACCACGCCAACCAGACATAGATTGATTAACTGGAGACCGCTTGTGTCAATTGCAGAATATTTCCTTCCTGCAGCAGCACTAGTGGACAATGCTGGAAATATCAGTAAAAGCATAGTGCCTCAAAGTGCTCCAAAACTCCTGGCCATACTTATAAGACGTTGTAAGTACAGTATATTCGGAAAGTATTCAGACCCCTTGACATTTTGTTACATTACAGACGTATTCATACATGGATTCAATTGTTGCTTCTCCTCAACAATCTACACACAATACCCCATAATGACATCACAGTACCCCATAATGACAAAGCAAAATCAGGTTTAGAAATTCTTTCAAATGTATATATATATATATATATTTTTTAAAAACGTAAATATGACATTTACATAAGTACTCAGACCCTTTACTCAGTACTTTGTTGAAGCACCTTTGGCAGTGATCACATCTTCAAATCTGCTTGGGTATGACGCTACAAGATAGCACACCTGTACTTGGGGAGTTTCTGCCATTCTTCTCTGCAGATCCTCTCAAGCGCTGTCAGGTTGGATGGGGAGCATTGCGGCACAGCTATTTTCAGGTCTCTCCGGAGATGTTAGGTTCAAGTCCGAGCTTGGATGGGCCACTCAAGGACATTCAGACACTTTTCCGAAACCACTCCTGCGTTGTCTTGGCTGTGTGCTTAGAGTCTTTGTCCTGTTGGAAGGTGAACCTTCACCCCAGTCTGAGGTCCTGAGCACTCTGGTGAAAGGATCTCTCTGTACTTTGCTCCGCTTATCTTTCCCTCGATCATGACTAGTCTCCCAGTCCTTAACAATGAAAAACATCCGCGCAATATAATGCTGCCACCACCATACTTCACCGTAGAAATGCTGCCAGGTTACCTCCAGGTGTGACGCTTGGAATTCAGGCCAAGGAGTTCAATCTTGGTTTCATCATAACAGAGAATCTTGTTTCTAATGGTCAGAATCCTTTAGGTGCCTTTTGGCAAACTCCAATTGGGATGTCATGTGCCTTTTACTGAGAAGTGGCTACCGTCTGGCCACTCTACCATAAAGGCCTGATTGGTGGAGTACTGCAGAGATGGTTGTCCTTCTGGAAGGTTCTCCAATCTCCACAGAGGAACTCTGGAGCTCATCCAGAGTGACCATCGAGTTCTTGGTCACCTCCCTGACTAAGGCCTTTCTCCCCCGATTTCTCAGTTTGGCCGGGTGGCGAACTCTTGAAAGATTTCTGGTGGTTCCAAACTCCTTCCATTTAAGAATGATATAGGCAACTGTGTTCTGGACCTCCAATGCTGCATAGGTTTTTTGGTACCCTTCTCCAGCCCTGGCCTTCGTCACCATCCTGTCTCGGAGCGCTACAGACAATTCCTTCAACCTCATGCCTTGGTTTTTGCTCTGACATGCAAGGTCAACAGTGGGACATTATATAGACAGGTGTGTGCCTTTCCAAATCATGTCCAATCAATTTAATTTACCACAGGTGGACCCCAATCCGGTTGTAGAAAAATCTCAAGGATGATCAATGGAAATAGGATACACCGGAGCTCAATTTCAAGTCTCATAGCAATCAAATGTATTTATAAAGTCCTTTTTTTCATCAGCAGATGTCACAAACTGCTATACAGAAACCCAGCCTAAAACCCCAAACAGCAAGTAATGCAGAAGCACGGTGGCAAGGAAAAACTCCATAAAAAGAAGGAACCTAGGAAGAAACCTAGGCTCTGAGGGGGGGCCAGTCCTCTTCTGGCTGTGCCGGGTGGAGATTACAAGAGTACACGGCCATTTAAGGCAAGATGGATAGATGACCAGCAGGGTCAAATAATAATCACATTGCTTGTAGGTCAGTACCTCAGGAGTAAATGTCAGTTGGCTTTTCATTGTCGAGCATTCAGAGGTTGAGACAGCAGGTGCGGTAGAGCGAGTGAGTCGAAAACAGCAGTTCCAGGACAAGGTAGCACGTCCGGTGAACAGGTCAGAGCTCCATAGTCGCAGGCAGAACAGTTGAAACTTGAGTAGCAGCACGACCAGGTGGACTGGGGACAGCTAGGAGTAATCAGGCCCGGTAGTCCTGAGGTATGATCCTAGGGCTCAGGTCCTCCGGGAGGGGAGAGGGGGTGAGAGAGAGATTTAGAGCATATTTAAATTCACACAGGACACCAGATATAATAGACTGACCCTAGCCCCCCGGCATACTATTCCAGCATAGATAATGGAGACAGGGGTGGGTCGGGGGACACTGGACCCCCGCCCGGCGATACCCCCGGACAGGGTCAACCAGGCAGGATATAACCCCACTCTTTGCTAAAGCAGAGCCCCCACACCACTAGAGCGATATCAACAGACCAACAACTTACTACCCTGAGACAAGGCTGAGTATAGCCCACGAAGATCTCCTCCACCGCACAAGCCCAAGGGGGTGCAAAACCGGACCAGAAGATCACATCTGTGACTCAACCCACTCAAGTGACGTACCCCTCCTAGGGACAGCATGGAATAGCAATAGTGTCAGAGGCAGAGAATCCCAGTGGAGAAGTGGGAGCCGGCCAGGCAGAGACAGCAAGAGCAGTTTGTCGATCCAGTTCCTTGCCGTTCACCTTCGCACCCCTGAGCCAGACTACACTCAATCATAGAACCTACTGAAGAGATGAGTCTTCAGTAAGGACTTAAAGGTCGAGACCGAGAATGCATATCTCACATGGATAAGCAGATCATTCCATAAAAATGGAGCTGCCTCCAGCTGTTTGCTTAGAAATTCTAGGGACAATAAGGAGACCTGTGTCTTGTGACCGTAGCGTACGTATGCATGTATGGCAAGACCAAATCGGAGAGATAGGTAGGAGCAAGCCCATGTAATGCTTTGAAGGTTAGCAGTAAAACTTTGAAAATCAGCCCTAGCCTTAACAGGAAGCCAATGTAGAGAGGATAACACTGGAGTAATATGATCACATTTTTTTGTTTCTAATCAGGATTCAAGCAGCCGTGTTTAGCACTAACTGAAGTTTATTTAGTGGTTTATCCAGGTAGCCGGAGAGTAGAGTATTGCAGAAGTCTGATCTAGAAGTGACAAAAGCATGGATTAGCTTTTCTGCATCAGTTTGACAAAAAGTTAGATTTTTGCAATGTTACGAAGATAGAAAAAAAAGCTGTCCTTGAAATATTACTGATATGTTCGTCAAAAGAGAGATCCAGAGTAATGCAGAGGTCCTTCACAGTTTTATTTGTGACGACTGTACAACCTTCAAGAATAATTGTGAGATCCAACAGCAGATCTGTTTCTTGGGACCTAGAACTAACTATTTAAAAGTCAAAAATATTCCGCCCTCCACTTCCTTATGTCTGAAACAGGCTTCCAGGGTAGGCAATTTTGGAGATTCACCATGTTTCATCAAAATGGACAGCTGTGTGTCGTCCGCATAGCAGTGAAAGTTGGCATTGTGTTTCTGAAAGACATAACCAAGAGGTAGAATATATAGTGAAAACAATAGTGATCCTAAAATCTTACCATGAGGAACCCTGAAACTTACAATTGATTTGTCAGAGGACAAACCATCCACAGAGACAAAATGATGTCTATCCGACAGATAAGATCCAAACCGGGCAAGAACTTGTCCGGGTAGACCAATTAGAGTTTCTAATCTCTCCAGAAGAATCTGGTGATCAATGGTGTCAAAAGCAGCACTAAAGTCTAGGAGCACGAGAACAGATGCAGAGCTTTGGTCTGATGCCATTAAAAAGGTAATTTACCACCTTCAGGAGTGCAGTCTCAGTGCTATGATGGGGTCTAAAACCAGACTGAAGCAATTCCTATTTCATCATTTTTTTCTTCAGGAAGGCAGTGAGCTGCAGAGCAACAGCTTTTTCCCAAACATTTTTTTTTAGAGGAATGGGAGATTCGATATAGGCAGATCGTGACTTACATTTTCTGGGTCAAGGTTTGGCATTTTCAAGAAAAGCTTGATTTCCATCACTTTTAGTGAGTTTGGTACACATCCAGTGGATAGGGAGCCATTTATTATGCTCAACATAGGAGGGCCAAGCACAGGAATTAGCTTTTTCAGTAGTTTAGTTGGAATAGGGTCCAGTAGGCAGCTGGAAGGTTTAGAGGCCATGACTATTGTCTCCATTGATCCTAGGTCCTGGCAGTTCTGTGCAGACTCAGGACAACTGAGCTTTGGAGGAATTCGCAGATTCAAAGTGGAGTCTGTAATTTGCTTTCTAATGATCATGATCTTTTCATCGAAGAAGTTCATGAATTTATCACTGCTCAAGTGAAAGCTATCCTCTCTTGTTGAATGTTGCTTTTTAGTTAGCTTTGCAAAAGAATCACTTTTTGGGGGGATTGTTCTTATTCTCCTCAATTAGGTTGGAAAAATAGGATGATCGAGCAGGGCTCTTTGATATTGCATGGTACAGTCTTTCAAAGCTAGTTGGAAGACTTCCAGTTTGGTGGAGCGCCATCTCCATTCCAATTGTACAAAACTAGATCCAGACTGTGGCAGTGAGTAGGTCCGGAGACATGTTGGACAAAACCCACTGAGTCGATGATGGCTCCGAAAGCCTTTTGGACTGGGTTCTGTGTACTTTTCCAAGTGAATATTAAAGTCACCACAAATGTGAATATTATTTGTCATGACTACAAGGTCCGATAGGAATTCAGGGTCCTCAGTGAGGAATGCGGTATACGGCTCAGGAGGCCTGTAAAACAGTAGCTATAAAAAGTGATTGAGTAGGCTGCATAGATTTCATGACTAGAAGCTCAAAAGATGAAAACAGCGTCATTTTTGTTATTGTAAATTGAAATTTGCTCATAAATGTTAGCAATTCCTCCACCTTTGCGGGATGCGCGGGGGATATGGTCACTTGTGTAACCAGGAGAGGCCTCATTTAACACAGTAAATTAATCAGGCTTGAGCCATGTTTCAGGCCAATGACATCAAGATCATGATCAGTGATTAGTTCATTGACTGACTGCCTTGGAAGTAGGGATCTAAAATGAAGTTGCCCTATTTTGAGATGTGAGATCTCACAATCTCTTTCGATAATGACAGGAATGGAGGTGGTCTTTATTCCAGTGAGATTGCTAAGGCAAACACCACCATGTTTTGTTTTGCTCAACCTAGGTCGAGGCACAGTCTTAATGGGGATAGCTGAGCTGACTGTGCGAGAGGCACACTCCACTAAGCTGGCAGCCTGCACCCAACTCATTGTGGAGCTAGAGGAGTTAGAGCCCGCTCTAAATTGAAGAATAAGATGAGAGCACCTCTCCAGCTAGGATGGAGTCCGTCATTCCTCAGCAGGCCAGCCTTGGTCCTGTTTGTGGGCGAGTCCCAGAAAGAGGGCCAGTTATCTACAAATTATCTTTTGGGGGGGGCAGAAAACCGTTTTCAAACAGCGATTGAGTTGTGAGAGACTTCTGTAGAGCTCATCACTCCCGCTAAATGGCAGGGGGCCAGAGACAATTACTCGATGCCGACACATCTTTCTAGCTGATTACCAAGCTGTTGCTCTTGGTAACCTGTGACTGTTTCATCCAAACATCATTGGCGCCGACGTGGATAACAAAATCCCTATAAGCTCTACACTCGCCAGTTTTAGCCTTAGCCAGCGCCATCTTCATATTAGCCTTTACTTCGGTAGCCCTGCCCCCTGGTAAACAGTGTATGATCACTGGATGATTCTTTTTATGTCTAATATTGCAGGTAATGTGGTTGGCCAATGACTAGGGTTTTCAATTTGTCAGCTAATGGTGGGAGGCATCGGCGGCTCAGACCCCGTAACGGGTGGAGAGACGTGAGAAGGCTCGGCCTCAGACTCGTTGCTTAATGGGGACAAGCGGTTGAACGTTTGAGCGACACCGGTTGAGCATGCCGACAGCATTTCTTTCAGGAAGCCTTGAGAAAATTGTCTGGATGCGTGGAGTGTGCAGGGGTTTTATACTACTATCTGTAGTTACCTGGAGGCACAGATGCTGTTCATCCTTTCCTACACTTAAATTGCCCTTGCCTAACGATTGCATCTGAAGCTGTGCTTGCAAGACCGCTATCCTGACCATAAGGTGATAGTTCTCCTGTATATTAGGAGTACAGAGACTGCAATTAGATGGCAATGATAACTACTTTGCTTTTTCGGCTGGTGGAGGTCCTGTAGAACCATGTCCAGATAAAGCGTCCGGGGTGAAAAATTTGAGCGAGGATAAAAACGAAGAAATTGGTAAATGTATTAAAAGTAAAAACCGAACATTTTGGCAGATAGCAAAGTAGCAACAAACAGCACGGAGACAAGTCCGGAAGATGAGGGCTGAACGATTGAGTCGGGTTTGTCCCCACAGAGGATGAAAGGGTCCAAATACTTATGTAAATAAAATATAAAAATAAAATGTTATATATTTGCAACAATAAAAAAAAAAACGTGTTTTCACTTTGTCATCATTATGGGGTAGTGTGTGTAGATTGATTTTTTTAAATGATTTCACCTTTATTTAACCAGGTAGGCTAGTTGAGAACAAGTTCTCATTTGGAACTGCGACCTGGCCAAGATAAAGCAAAGCAGTTCGACACATACAACAAAGTAACACATGGAATAAACAAACATACAATCAATAATACAGTAGAAAAATCTATATATAGCGTATGTAAATGAGGTAGGATAAGAGAGGTAAGGCAATAAATAGGCCATGGTGGCAAAGTAATTATAATATAGCAATTAAACACTGGAATGGTAGGATGTGCACAAGATGAATGTGCAAGTTCAGATACTAGGGTGCAAAGGAGCAAGATAAATAAATACAGTATGGAGATGAGGTAGATTGGATGGGCTATTTACATGTACAGGTGCAGTGATCTGTGAGCTGCTCTGACAGCTGGTGCTTAAAGGGAGGTAAGAGTCTCCAGCTTCAGAGATTTTTGCAGTTCGTTCCAGTCATTGGCAGCAGAGAACTGGAAGGAGAGGTGGCCAATGGAAGAATTGGCTTTGGGGGTGACCAGTGATATATACCTGCTGGAGCGCATGCTACGGGTGGGTGCTGCTATGGTGACCAGTGAGCTGAGATAAGGCGGGGCTTTACCTAGCAGAGACTTGTAGATGACCTGGAGCCAGTGGGTTTGGCAACGAGTATGAAGCAAGGGCCAGCTAACGAGAGCATACAGGTCGCAGTGGTGGGTAGTATATGGGGCTTTGGTGACAAAACAGATGGCACTGTGATAGACTGCATTCATTTTGTTGAGTAGAGTGTTGGAGGCTATTTTGTAAATGACATCGCCGAAGTCAGTGTCTAACCAGACACCTAGGTATTTGTAGTTGTCCACATATTCTTAGTCAGAACCGTCCAGAGTAGTGATGCTGGACGGGCGGGCAGGTGCGGGCAGCGATCGGTTGAAGAGCATGCATTTAGTTTTACTTGCATTTAAGAGCAGATGGAGGCCACGGAAGGAGAGTTGTATGGCATTAGAGCTCATCTGGAGGTTAGTTAACACAGTGTCCAACGAAGGGCCAGAGGTACACAGAATGGTGTCGTCTGCATAGAGGTGGATCAAATAATCACCAGCAGCAAGAGTGACATCATTGATGTATACAGAGAGGAGTCGGCCTGGGAATTGAACCCTGTGGCACCCCCATAGAGACTGCCAGAGGTCCGGACAACAGGCCCTCCGATTTGACAAACTGAACTCTTATTGGAGAAGTAGTTGGTGAACCAAGCGAGGCAATCATTTGAGAAACCAAGGCTGTTGAGTCTGCCAATAAGAATGTTGTGATTGACAGAGTCGAAAGCCTTAGCCAGGTCGATGAATTTGGGAAATGTTTTATTTGATCCATTTTAGAATAAGGCTAATGTAACAAAATGTGGAAAAAGTCAAGGGGTCTGAATACTTTCCGAATGCACTATATGCAATTATATCTTGATGCTTAAAGTGGTACAAGAAAGATTAGGCAATAATCAGGGATTTGGCTTCGAGGTGCAGCCTGTAGAACAGGTTGAACAGAATGACTCACCCGTGTTGACGTTGCCAAGTGTTGCCTGCTTGTACAACCCATATACTACTGCTAGTTCAGCGTAGCTAGGTTGTACCGTCAGCCTCCTCACCTCATCGGCAGCCTTTTCAAATTCAGCCTTGAGAAAAATAAAACGTGTTGTATTGCCATCTTTGTGGACCAAATAATTGATTCTCATCCAAAATCCTATTTTCCCTAAATCTAACCATAACCTTAAAACCAACCCCTATACCTATAACATAGCATTTTTGCTTATTGTGGGGACCGACAAAATGTCACCACTTGTTCAAATTTTCCTTGTACAATCCTTGTGAGGACTTCTGGTACCCAGAAGGGTAGTTCCAAAATATATACAAAAATCCATATATACTGACAATATGTATAAATAACTTAGCTTATGCCAAATAAAATACTTGTACACCACGTTATGCCATGTGTTAAAATGATTTGTAACCGATTGAAAATAGGATGAATACCTTAACACAAAAAACATCTCACTATGACAAAGTCAATCCTGTGGCACACAGTGAAAATGTATATCTACACTAAGCTACATGCAGTGGCTTCATAACAGGTAAACTGCAACAAAAAAACTTGTCAAATGAAATGCACAGTAGATTCAGGTATTAACACCTGGAAGGTATTAGTAACAATTTGACTTATGACTTTGGGTTGCACAAATAAAATATAAAACTACGTTTCTGCTTACCATAGACATGTTGTTCCCCAGAAAAAGACCCAGCTACTCCTTGCATGTGGAAATGCTCACTTCCGCGATTCTGTCTTACCTTTCACCTTTGAGTGGGTGGGGACATATCAAATTCCACTGGAAATGCTGAAGGAATGAGGTGACAAATGCAATAGCCTATAGCTACCACAAGAGGCCAGTAGGTGTCCACTGTCGATCTCCAGGTCAGTAAGGATAGTGAGTGGCAAGTAAATACATTCATGAACTTCTGCATAACAAAGAATGGGTAAATTGTGGAAAATAGTGTTTATTCTGCCAATAAACACTATAAGAATATACATGTCATTGATTTCCTTTTGTGGATAAACCTATGGAACTTATTGCATTTAACAGAAGAAATGTAACAGTCAGAATATAAAATAGCTCTTACAATTTCACATGTACCATAGAGTCACCATGACAGCCGGTTAGTTTGATTGTTCAATAAAATTAGTACATTTTATACAATGTCATCATATTTAAATTATACTTATAACAGTGCAACTTCAACACAAAAACAAAACATGAGCTATCCTCAATTGGGTTTGGTGCCAGCAACAATTTGGAACTCAATAATACATTTTTGCAATCTTCGACAATATATTTTCACAATCTTTGGTACACATTTGATCTTTGAAAGACTCTGACCGGGTAAAGTATAAACATTATAGTGCATTCATTGACACATCAAAACAATGCAACAATAGCCTAAGGCAAAAAAATATAAAGGTCTACTTTTTTTTAAACACATCGCCGATGCAGTAAGAAGTGATTACACAGCAGAAGCAGGCATGACACCACCGAACAACCAATGACATTGCTGTGAGGTGCAACATTTTAGCTCCGACCGACCACAGCAGGCAAATCCGACAGCTGAGCCAGATTCAGCCACGAGCAGGGCAGACAGAGCTGAGGCATCTAACAGCACTACAACTACAGTGTTGGATGCCCAGGCTTCCCTCACGTTGAAGTGTAAGCCTGAGACAGTACAAGGTTGTTGTTTTTTTACCTGATAGTATTGGATGCCCAGTATCTGACTGGCTAAGACACCAGTAGAAAGACAATGACAATGTCTGGTTTCCAGTTTAGTTAAAGGGAGTAGTGGCAGCGAATTAAACGCAGCACTATAATAGTCATCTCCAAAATGCATCACTGTACATGTGTCGGAGGCTTAGTGAGCAATAGAACCATGGTATATCTATCAAGAGAAATTAACTAAGTTAGATGGTTGTGCTAGAGATGACATGTCTACCAAACAAGAAGCATGTTCACGAGTATAACAAAGGCCAATGAAATCCCTAAATTGCTTTTGATGCATAAGGCTACTGTTGGTGAGATTACATCCCTTAATATGACACAGTCAGTACTTCTCTCCCATCTCCACTTGCCTGCCTCTGTGTGTGTGTGTGTGTCTTCCATGCTTTCTTCATTCAATCCTGCATGTAAGACTAAACCAAGCATCCCTCAAACATTACTGATGTCCTCCTGTGATGGCCCATTACGCTCGTCCTCAGGCAGTGTGAACCGGATGGCTCGGCTTTTCTCCCAACCCCTCCTGATACGACTCAGCCGGAGAGCCACGCATGGCAGGGACAGAGCCAGCCTCCCCAGCAGCACAGCCAGCGGCAGGGCCAGCACCAGCAAGAAGGTGGGAGGGAGGTAGAAGCGATACTGCTCCGGGTCCAAGCCCCGGTCCCAGCCGTAGGTCAGCGTGTGGAGAGTGGCCATCAACAGGGCCATGTAGCCCAGTCTGGACTGGAGGGGAGAAAGAGAGAGGACCATGATAATTAATAACTTTGAGTTGAACTGAATCTGGGTGATAGCCAGCTTCAGATGTACTCACAACAAATTAATTTGGTTTGAAATCCAGCATTTTCATTCAATACAATGTCAGGTCATGAGATCTGATGGCCAATTTCAAATCAAATCAAACTTTGTCACATGCGCCGAATACAACTGTAGACCTTACCGTGAAATGGTAAACCCTTAAACAAAAGTGCAGTTCAAGAAATAGAGTTAAGAAAATATTTACCAAATAAACTAAAGTAGAAATAATAAAAAGTAACAATAACGAGGCTATATACAGGGGTACAGATTATCGAATCAGTGTTCGGGGGTACAGATTTATTTGTACATGTAGGTACGGGTGAAGTGACCATGCATAGATGATAAACAGCGAGTAGCAGCAGTGTACAAAACAAATGGAGAGGGGGGGGTCAATGTAATAGTCTGGTGGCCATTTGATTAATTGTTCAGCAGTCTTATGGCTTGGGGGTAGAAGCTGTTAAGGAGCCTTTTGGTCCTAGACCTGGCGCTCCGGTATCACTTGAAAATGTCAGTTTAGACACTTTTAGCCCCACGGCTTTGTGAATGTTGACCTGTTTCAAGGTCTTGCTCACAACGGCTACCGAGAGCGTTATCACACAGTCATCCAAAACAGCTTGTGCTGTGCATGTATGTGTTGCTTGCCTCGAAGCTACCGAGAGCGTTATCACACAGTCATCCAGAACAGCTTGTGCTCTCGTGCATGCTTCAGTGTTGCTTGCCTCGAAGCGAGCATAAAAGGCATTTAGCTCGTCTGGAAGGCTCGCGTCACTGGGCAGCTCGCTTCTGGGGTTCCCTTTGTAGTCCCTAATAGTTTTCAAGCCCTGCCACATCCGACGAGTGTCAGAGCCGGTGTAGCAGGATTCAATCTTAATCCTGTATTGATGCTTTGCTTGTTTGATGGTTCGTCTGAGGGCATAGCGGGATTTCTTATAGGCGTCCGGATTAGTGTCACACTCCTTGAAAGCGGCAGCTCTAACATTTAGCTCGATGCGGAATTTGCCTGTAATCCATGGCTTCTGGTTGGGATATGTACATACGGTCACTGTGGGGATGATGTCTTCGATGCACTTATTGATGAAGCCGATGACTGAGGTGGTATACTCCTCAATGTCATTGGATGAATCCCGGAACATATTCCAGTCTGTGCTAGCAAAACAGTCCTGTAGCGTAGCATCCGCGTAATCTGAACACTTCAGTATTGAGCGAGTCACTGGTACTTCCTGCTTTAGTTTTTGCTTGTAAGCAGGAATCAGGAGGATAGAATTATGGTCGGATTTACCAAATGGAGGGCGGGGGAGAACTTTGTATGCATCTCGGTCTGTGGAATAAAGGTGGTCTAGAGTTATTTTCTTCTGGTTAAGTTTGCCTGCATTAAAAGTCCCCCGCCACTAGGAGAGCCACTTCTGGGTGAATATTATATTTTATATTAAACGTTAAAATACACTTACAAACTCTTGAAATTATTATAATCCCCCCACAATACATTGCCAATCAAACCACTTTATGAAAGACTAAATGCAAATTAAGCTGGCCTACCCAGATGTATAGAACACCTGGGAGATGATTGTTGACCTTTGAACCTTCTACATAACCTTTTAGTAACTCAACATCTTAGTGAGGTGAAAGGAAGTGGTGATTTGAGTGGTATATTATATGTGCCGTATATTAGCTCATCATGGAAGCACGAGTGTAGTAAAGAGGCCCAAGGGAACAGTATGACCTACAAGCTCAACATTTGTCCTTAATGAGCCCCTGTAGTCAGCGTGTGTGTGTGTGTGTGTGTGTGTGTGTGTGTGTGTGTGTGTGTGTGTGTGTGTGTGTGTCTGTGTCCGTGTGTGTTCCCTCTAATTATTAGCACAGTACAGGGCACTACAGAGAGCAGCCGAATTATAATTACCCTTGACAGGTGGGAAGGTTCAGTCGTGACTCACCCATTTCATCCTCATCCCTAAATATACACGGAACAAAAATATAAACGCAGCATGTAAAGTGTTGGTCCTGAGCTGAAATAAAAATGTCCAGAAAATGTCCATACACTAAAAAAAGTGTATTTCTCTCAAATGTTGTGCACAAATTTGTTTACATTCTGTTTAGTGAGCATTTCTCCTTTGCCAAGATAATCCATCCACCTGACAGGTGTGGCATATCAAGAAGCTGATGAAACAGCTTGATCATTACACAGGTTCACATTTACATTTACATTTAAGTCATTTAGCAGACGCTCTTATCCAGAGCGACTTCACCTTGTGCTAGGGACAATAAAAGGCCACTTTAAAATGAGCAGTTTTGTCACACAACACAATGCCACAGATGTCTCAAGTTGAGGGAGCGTGCAATTGGCATGCTGACTGAAGGAATGTCCACCAGAGCTGTTGCCAGATAATTGAATCTTCATTTCTATACCATAAACTGCCTCCTTAGTCGTTTTAAAGAATTTGGCAGTACGTCCAACCGGCCTCACAACCGCAGACCACGTGTAACCACACCAGCCCAGAACCTCCACACTTGTCTTCTTTACCTGCGGGATCGTCTGAGGGTGGTGCATCTGCCTGTAATAAAGCCCCTTTGTGGAGAAAAACTCATTCTGATTGGCTGGGCCTGGCTCCCCAGTGGGTGGGCCTGACTGCTAAGTGGGTGGGTCTACGCCCTCTAAGGCCCACCCATGGTTGCACTGTTGCCCAGTCATGTGAAATCCATAGATTAGGGCCTAATTAATTTATTTCAATTGACTGATTTCCTTATGAGAACTCAGTAAAATCTTTGAAATTGTTGCATGTTGCGTTTATATTTTTGTACAGTATACGTGTGTATTACTTAAAATATTTAATGTATCTAATTTTACCAATAATTATACAAGGCTCTGTTAAGAGCCAATCAATGGTGGAACAAACTCCCTCACGACGCCAGGACAGCGGAGTCAATCACCACCTTCCGGAGACACCTGAAACCCCACCTCTTTAAGGAATACCTAGGATAGGATAAAGTAATCCTTCTCACCCCCCTTAAAATATTTAGATGCACTATTGTAAAGTGGTTGTTCCACTGGATGTCATAAGGTGAATGCACCAATTTGTAAGTCGCTCTGGATAAGAGCGTCTGCTAAATGACTTAAATGTAAATGTAAATGTAAGAGTCAGTGCGAGTTAACAGTTCCTAATACTAGCCTAACTCACTTAAAGCGATGGCCGTCTGTCGTCAGCACTACGAATCAGCTGGACTGAACTCACTACACTGTCTGGCTGGCTGCAAGCTTAAGGGACTGCAGGACTGTAATCTTGATGGAGAATAATGCTCAAATGTTTTACTGCGGCTTCGGGCTGTAGGCAGACAGGCCATTCTGACAGGCCAAGCAGAACCCAGGCCTTTTATCACACGAACTAGCAGCATGTGACTAATCTGGCGCCGACTGGATCAGCTTAGCATACATATGAAGGGAAAGTTCTAAATGCTCCAAAGGAGGACAAATCCCTGGAAAATGGAACCATAACAGTAAAGTTCCCCCTTTATGAATTCCGCGGCATGCGAGGAGAAGAGTTGACACACACAGCTCAGAGGTTGTCTTTCTACAGTAGGCTACAATGTTACATTTGTTTTGCCAGTCTTTGACTGCTTCATTGAACTACTGCTCATGTACACAGAAAAGGTGTCTGTGCAAATGCGCTGACCTGTACGAAGCTGAACTCCCTCCAGTTGAGCGAGTTGCCCACAGTGGGCAGTGAGGAGATAGCCAGCAGAGAGAGAAGGCCCAGGGCCAGGATGCCTATAGACAGATACAGCTCCATCCTCCACACCTCCTCCTCTACCCACGAGTCTTCCTGGCCTAACTTCACCTGCACAGTAAACACACATTGTTGTTTACTGCGATGACAAGTGGTTACACTATGAATAAGCCATTACAAATGTTTTACCATATTGAAAACGTTCTAAATGCTGATGTAACGTAATGTTTTTAATGCTTTAGAACTATACATTTATAATAGCAATACTAATTAATTAATGGTATGTAGGCTAAACTATTTATAAATAGTTTACTGATGCTTTTCTCACCTGTTTGAAGGCAGCGTTGAGCAGATTGTAGCGAGCAGACCTGCGCATGGGCAAACACAGGCTGTAGACGGCGTGCAGCGCCGCGCAGAGGAAGGCACAGAGGCCCAACTGCTTCCGCTGCTGCAGCCAGCGATCCAACCAGATGGGGAAACGCCTGTACTTGGTGCCCCACGACAGCTGCAGGAAGGCAGCCACAAGGCCAGGCAGGTAGACCAGAGCCAGGGTCACTAAGGCCACTGAGGGGAGTGTCACATTTACCATCTCCACCGGAATTTTGTAGAATGTGCTCTTCCCTGCCGTGGCATATGGGTGGACGACGTCACGAAGAAAGTTGTAGGCGTAGAAGAAGAAGAAGAGGCCGAGTGTAGAGAGACATGGGACGCGCCACGAGGGGAAGAGGTACAGGGGGGTATTCTCTATCTCCTGGGCAGAGGAGAGGCGGCCCATGTCAACAGGGATGAAGCCCAGACTGCGGCAGATCTGGAGTACAGCGCTCTTGGCCTTACTACTGTCACTGCAAATCAGCACCTGGATAGTAAAGAGGCGAGTGTCACAGAAGAGTGTCAGGGAAGGGAATTTTCACCAAGGAGAACCCAACTGAAGAGACAATACTTTCCCAATAGCCTACATCACATAGTTTAGCTACAATAACACCATATGACCAACACCTGTGATAATATGGTTGCAACATGAGAGTATGTGAAACATGTAACATGTAACATTACATAAACTGTGGACATTGTCCGGTTTAGAGCAAAAGACTATAAAACAGTACATCCAAATGTAATTCAGAGTAGTAATGTCTGTCTGTCTTCTCTGGCACTGTTGTGTGTGTAGAGGACTTAGGCTTTACCTGTCTGCTGCCGTCCCTTGGCCCCGTCTGCAGGCTCCAGGCCGAGATCACATTGAAGGCCTTCACCACACTGCTCTCTGGGAAGATATTGGCCAGCTGCTCCGCGTAGGACTGCTTATCCCTGTTGATCTTAGTACCATTACTAACATCCACCAGAGTCTTCCCGACTAGCGGCTCCCTCAGCCCAGCCAGGGTGGAGTAGTGCTCGGGGAAGAGTGCTACGAACACCAGGTCAGCCTGGGTGGCAGCCTGGTGCTGGGTGGTCACCTCAGCCTCCTCGGGAAAGAGGGAGGCACAGCGCTTGGGGTTGCGGCTGCCCACTACCACCCGGTACCCAGAGGCTACCAGTCTGGTGGCTAAAGAGCGGGAAAAGTCACCTGTGCCCAGGATGCCAACCAAGGGGGTACCTGGATCAGAAATTGAGGTTTTGAGGTGTCTGGGGCTGGCACCACCAAGTATAAGAGGCTTCTTCATCTCCTCCTGGGGCATCCTGTCCTGAGCTGAAAAGAAAATGAAAGGTCGCTAACATTGTTAAATGTCTATCAATAGACAATTGTGTCTGTGCAGCATTCAATGTAAAGATGACTTTGTTATTGACACTGATGTAACGTTGATTCAACTGGCAAACTAGCTAACGTAAACTCACCCCATTCCGTACAAATGTGCGCAACCGCAACATTCAAACGAGGCTACAAAGGAAACTAATGGGACTGTAGCGATTTTGTTGACTTCAAATTCAGGGGTGTGAACTACGTTTCTATTCAAGCGTTGATCGACATGGTAATGGCTCTATAGTATTGGAGAAAAGTTGGAAAAAAACGGACCCTCCGTTACATCGTGTCATGTCATAACGTACAGCACACATAAAGAAACTAGTTCTGTATTACGATCTCTCCACCAGGTGTAGCGCTTCTCTCATCGTTTAAAAACAAGAAATGGACAGTGACAGGGGTAAGGGGTGATACCTAGTCATTTTTTGCATCATTGCATGTGATCATCATTCTCAAAGCCGCTGTTTACTTCTAAGATCACCTTACCACCGCCCTAAAAACCAGATTCAAATTCGACACAAACGTTCAAATAGGTATGTAATGACACATTATATAAACTCTTTGTAGTGTTTTATTTACATTTTATAGTTGATAAGGTGATAAATTGCACAGATCGAGTGAAAAAAAAGCAATTTTCCCACACATTTACATTTAAGTCATTTAGCAGACGCTCTTATCCAGAGCGACTTACAAATTGGTGCATTCACCTTATGGCATCCAGTGGAACTCTCCTTCTCACTATCACGCATTAATTTCGCTTCCCCGCCATTTTTAAAAAGACCCTACGGGCTCATTGCCTGCTTGAATTATGCATAAACGGGCAGCGTTTAGGTCATGTAATTGATTCTGTTGGAAAGGGGAGAAATTGTGCTTTACAGTGGTATTGACATTACAGTTGATCTGGACGTATTATGTTTTGGGGGGAGTTAAAATAAGGGCAATTGTACGGACCAAGGCGATGTACGAGTTTACGTGAATTTACGTTAGCTAATGCAACCTGCTTTATAACTGCTATAACTAACTAGCTAGCGAACTTGTTACTACTACTACTACTAGGCCAGCGAAGTTACTAGCTATACATCCTTTATTTGTGCACACATCAATACTTAGACATTGAGGTATTGAAGCCAGGGCTGCGTATATTGATATTCTAGCTAGCAAACGTTACTCCTACTCAAAGGAGAGCGAACGCTAGCTAAAAGTGAGCTAGCTAACTGTGAGCTAGCTAACTGTGAGCTAGCTAACTGTGAGCTAGCTAACTGTGAGCTAGCTAACTGTGAGCTAGCTAACTGTGAGCTAGCTAACTGTGTGCTAGCTAACTGTGTGAAGGCTAACGTTACCTACCTGTTATTGCTTGGTTGAAAGCAATGCTTGTCAGCTAACTTTTTGCTCCAAAATAAAGAACACGGAACTACCAACTCTTTTCGACAAACTTTGCCAACTTCTAAAAATGTCCTATTTATACTTTAACTAGCTAGCTACAGCAAAACAGTGGCCACAAATTATTGTTGAATTCGTGTTTTTTTGGCTCACCTTTCTCGACGTCTGTGTATTTGTGTCTTGCGCTTATAACTTTGTGACTCAGAAATCCGTCCCCGCCCCAACTGCCTCTGTGTGAAGAAGATAAGTTCTTCCCCACACTGACATGAGAGTTGGCCTACAATAGGCTAGGACTGGCCATTCAGTTAACAGTTGCAACAGTATACGTAATTCCTATCAAGAAGACAGCAGTCAACCCATAATTAACATGGTTCGAAAAGCTCTGACTCGTATGTAAAATTGATTGCAGTGTCTGTGGGTATTTAGGATTTTTCTTTCAAGATGTTCTCTGTGGTGCATTCATTTTACATTGGATGTTTGGCTTGCTGTATCACAAGTTTATTTTCCATTGGGGATCTTAAATGCTGCTGTTTTAAAAGTCAGCACTGGGATTTACTGTAAATTAAAAACATAGGCCCACTAAAAGTGAAAGGGAGATTTGACTGCAGGTCAGACAGAGGCTGTCAACACTTGTCTGCCTTTGCCAACTGTAGAAGGTTAAATGTATCCTTCAGGCTTACATGGTTTCGTCTGTCTCTCTCTCTACTCACATAACCTACATTTGTCAATTTTCTATCCATTTGTAAATTATGGATATTGATGATAATTGATTAACATATTTGACCTATGACTATGACCTATGATGGAGATATTGTAATCTAATTTTGGAAAGTCATGTGGCATTGATTGCGCAGTATGTTTTGACGTGAGTAGGCTACATCTAAATGTTATGTGACTCCATTGCCATGCCTCTCCTATGTCAGACATCAACATATATTGCTGCAGCATTTAAGGCCACTTTAAACTCTGACTTTACACTCCGAGGTCCGTTATGGCATCAGTGTTTGTGGTTAACTTTCATCTCAGCCGACAGCTCTATCTGGGCTCATGTTGGATGCCAGGCATGTCCGAATCATTTCCCCGCCTGCCTTGCTCCCAAGCCCTGGCTGCTCCGCCGCATTACTGTAACCTTCCCAGCTCCATCGGTCAATAGGAGCGCGTAAAGCTGGGATTTCTGTGGAAAGCCTCAGCCTTGATAACAGAATCACACAAATATATGACCATCGGCATCCTTTAACTCGTCCGTGACTGATTTGGAGTATAATATCACACTACTCCCTCTTGTAAATCTATAAATCACGGAGCATTTAATGTGTTTTATTGGAAATAAATGACACGGGACCAACTTTTTTTCATGAAGATGGTATACATATTTCATATACATGAACCTGTGTTTCAGTCTATTTTAACATGTAATATTTCCCTTCGTGCCACCAACTGTAAGAATGCATTTGCCTACCAGCAGCAGAGAACCATTGCCACATTCATTTTACATTCAGTAAACATTCAGTTTACTTACAGTGAGGGGCTAAGTTATTTCTCTTAAGTGTATAATGTAAAGACTTGATTTGTAACAGAACAAGGGACTACCACTCTGTGACCTTTAGGGTCAAAGGTCAAGTCTAAAAACCTTTGTCCACGTCATTCACTGGCACCACTGCCCAAATCTTTCTCCCAGACTGAGGACATGTTGTCATTATGAGCTGGGCAGTTGGCGCTAATGCAGCCCAGCAGACCTTGACTCTGTGAGTCAGTCTCACTGCATCAGATAACGTAGAGTGGGCTGGAGAACTGGGTCAGGCTAGAGTTGGAGCCTGGGAGCAGACATGCAGTAGCCAGCAGTAGCCAGCAGTAGCAACAGTAGTAGCAACTCATGGTCAGCATATTGACAATGGAACACTCTGGTGCTTCAAAATTTGGACACATAAATAGAAAGCGGCGCAGACCAACGTAAAATTTTGTGTTTACCTGGGATTTTTCTGATGATATTTCAATGGGCATAGCTCACATGATTTTTAAAAAATCTATTGCATTGTACCATATGTCAGTCTGCATGTTCCTAACTAAGGTTGGATATACTATACTGGGCTATGTGACATTTGATTGAGTCCTCTACCTCCATTGGCCTCTGAAAAAATATCATCCTCGTAACGAGATGTGTGATTCGGGAAATTGTACCCTATGAATCTACCACAGGGCAGCGGTCGGTTCATTGCAATGACCTCCATAGCATGGATAGTGGTGCGCCCTTGCCTCCCTCTTTCCATGGGTGTATTGTTCAAATCCCTGGTAGTTCACATCAGCAGCCATGTGAGTAATGAGGCAGTAAGTATTTATCCTTTGTTGATGGAAACAATTGTGTTTATACTGAACTGGGTGGAGCACCGAGGAGAATTCGGTTTCACTTGTGCTATATGAAACAGGTCCAACTTAATATAAAATTGATCCTCACATTAGTTTTTTCTTCTAGATCTACACAATCAGATAAAAGCTCATAGATGTAACTTGTATACTTTTGTGAGTGGTGTATTTCGTTGATTGGTTCAAATCTAATGTATGCTATATGTAGAAAACAGAGGGGAGTTTTGAAATCCATTATAAACATTGTGGATCGTATAAGAACCAGTGTACCGGAGTTTCCTTTTCCTTTTCGAAAACACCAGCCTGCCTTTTCTTTGGCAACTAAGAAACGTAGTTATGTAGTTACACAGATGTGTGTAAACCATGTCCTGTTGGCCTTCTCTTTGAGGAACTGTTTCATCTTGACTTGAAATGACTAATACAAACCTACATACTTCGATGACCACTAATCTCTTTGTGTATGTTTTCAGTGACCTGTTACTATATCATTTTGGATTATCGAGATATTCACACAGCTAAAGTGATAACATGAGATTGAATCTGTCTTGGAGATACCCAGACCTGTTGATGAAGAAATTATAGCTCAAATCCACCCACATCAGAAAAACTGTTTTCTGCCCCTCCCAAAAGATGGAATTTGTAGATAATTGGCCCTCTTTCTGGGACCAAGCTTGGTCTGTTGAGGAGTGTTGGACTCCATCCAAGCTGGAAGGTGGCTCTCATCTTATCTACGAACATAGACAGGGCTCTAACTCCACTAGCACCACAATGAAATAGGGTGCAGGCCAGCCTGCCATCTTAGTGGAGTCTGCCATTAGCACAGTCAGTGTAGTCAGCTCAGCCATCCCCATTGAGACCGTGTCTGTGCCTCAACTTAGGTTGGGCAAAACTAAACATGGTGGTGTTCGCCTTAGCAATCTCACTGGAATAAAGACCTCCTCCATTTCTGCCATTATTGAAAGAGATTGTGATGCCTCACATCTCAAAATAGGGCTAATTAATGTTAGATACCTCACTTCCAAGGCAGTTACGGTCAATGAACTGATCACCGATCATAATCTTGATGTCATTGGCCTGACTGAAACATGGCTTAAGCCTGACGAATGTACTGTGTTAAATGAGGCCTCACCTCCTGGTTACACTAGTGACCATTTCCCCCACACATCCCGCAAAGGCGGAGGTGTTGCTAACATTTATGATAGCAAATTTCAATTTACCCCCCCCCCCCAAAAAAATATGTTTTCATCTTTTGAGCTTCTAAGTCATGAAATCTATGCAACCTACTCAATCGCTTTTTATAGCTACTGTTTACTACAGGTCTACTGGGCCATATTCAGCGTTCCTCACAGAGTTCCCTGAATTCCTATCGGACCTTGTAGACATGGAAGATAATATTCACATTTTTGGTGACTTTAATATTTACATGGAAAAGTCCACAGACCCACTCCAAAAGGCTTTCGGAGCCATCATCGACTCAGTGGGTTTTATCCAACATGTCTCCGGACCTACTCACTGCCACGTCATACTCTGGACTTAGTTTTGGCCTGTGGAATAAATGTTGTGGATCTAAATGTTTTTCCTCATAATCCTGGACTAATCGGACCACCATTGTATTGCGTTTGCAATCGCAACAAATAATCTGCTCAGACCCAAACCAAGGATCATCAAAAGTTGTGCTATAAATTCTCAGACATCCCAAAGATTCCTAGATGCACTTCCAGACTCCCTCCTCCTACCCAAGGACGTCAAAGTACAAAAATCAGTTAACCACCTAACTGAGGAACTCAATTTAACCTTGCGCAATACCCTAGATGCAGTCGCACCCCTATAAACAAAACATTTGTCATAAGAAACTAGCTCCCTGGTATACAGAAAATACCCGAATTCTGAAGCAAGCTTCCAGAAAATTGGAATGGAAATGGCGCAACACCAAACTGGAAGTCTTCCGAATAGGTTGGAAAGACAGTACCGTGCAGTATCGAAGAGCCCTCACTGCTGCTCGATCATCCTATTTTTCCAACTTAATTGAGGAAAATAAGAACAATCCAAAATTTATTTTTGATACCGTCGCAAAGCTAACTAAAAAGCAGCATTCCCTAAGAGAGGATGGTTTTCACTTCAGCAGTGATAAATTCATGAACTTCTTTGAGGAAATCATCATGATCATTACAAAGCAAATGACGGACTCCTCTTAAATCTGAGTATTCCTCCAAAGCTCAGTTGTCCTGAGTCTGCACAACTCTGCCAGGACCTAGGATCAAGGGAGACACTCAAGTGTTTTAGGACTATATCTCTTGACACAATGATGAAAATAATCATGGCCTCTAAACCTTCAAGCTGCATACTGGACCGTATTCCAACTAAACTACTGAAAGAGTTATTTCCTGTGCTTGGCCCTCCTATGTTGAACATAATAAATAATAAGGAATACCTAGGATAGGATAAGTAATCCCTCTCACCCCCCCCCCTTAAGATTTAGATGCACTATTGTAAAGTGACTGTTCCACTGGATGTCATAAGGTGAATGCACCAATTTGTAAGTCGCTCTGGATAAGAGCGTCTGCTAAATGACTTAAATGTAAATGTAAATGTATGTGTACCAAACTCACTAAAAGAGGCAGTAATAAAGCCTCTCTTGAAAAAGCCAAACCTTGACCCAGAAAATATAAATAACTATCGGCCTATACGAATCTCCCATTCCTCTAAAAAAAAAAAAATGGAAAAGCTGTTGCGCAGCAACTCACTGGCTTCCTGAAAACAAACAATGTGTACTGATATCTCTTTTGACGAACATATCAAGACTGTTTCAAGGACAGCTTTTTTCCATCTACATAACATTGCAAAAATCCGAAAATATCTGTCCAAAAATTATGCAGAAAAATTAATCCATGCTTTTGTCACTTCTAGATTAGACTACTGCAATGCTCTAGTTTCCGGCTACCTGGATAAAGCACTAAATAAACTTCAGTTAGTGCTAAACACGGCTGCTAGAATCTTCACTAGAACCCCAAATATTTGATCATATTACTCCAGTGCTAGCCTCCCTACACTGGCTTCCTGTTAAGGCAAGGGCTGATTTCAAAGTTTTACTGCTAACCTACAAAGCATTACATGGGCTTGCTCCTACCCATCTTTCCGATTTGGTCCTGCCGTACATACCTACACGTACGCTACGGTCACAAGATGCAGGCCTCCTTACTGTCCCTAGAATGTCTAAACAAACAGCTGGAGGTAGGGCTTTCTCCTATAGAGCTCCATTTTTATGGAATGGTCTGCCTACCCATGTGAGAGACGCAGACTTGGTCTCAACCTTTAAGTCTTTATTGAAGACTCATCTCTTCAGTAGGTCCTATGATTGAGTGTAGTCTGGCCCAGGAGTGGGAAGGTGAACGGAAAGGCTCTGGAGCAACGAACCGCCCTTGCTGTCTCTGCCTGGCCGGTTCCAATTTCTCCACCGGGATTCTCTGCCTCTAACCCTATTACAGGGGCTGAGTCACTGGCTTACTGGTGCTCTTCCATGCCGTCCCTGGGAGGGGTGCGTCACTTGAGTGGGTTGAGTCATTGATGTGATCTTCCTGTCTGTGTTGGCGCCCCCCCTTGGGTTGTGCCATGGCGGAGATCTTTGTGGGGTATACTCGGCGTTGTCTCAGGATGGTAAGTTGGTGGTTGAAGATATCCCTCTAGTGGTGTGGGGGCTGTGCTTTGGCAAAGTGGGTGGGGTAATATTCTGCCTGTTTGGTCCTGTCCGGGGGTATCGTCGGATGGGGCCACAGTGTCTCCCAACCACTCCTGTCTCAGCCTCCAGTATTTATGCTGCAGTAGTTTGTGTCGGGGAATCTAGGGCCAGTCTGTTATATCTGGAGTATTTCTTATCTTATTTCTTATCCGGTGTCCTGTGTGAATTTAAGTATGCTCTCTAACTTTCTCTCTCTCTTTTTCTCGCTCTCGGAGGACCTGAGCCCTAGGACCATGCCTCAGGACTACCTGGCATGATGACTACTTGCTGTCCACAGTGATGCTGCTCCAGTTTCAACTGTTCTGCCTGTGGATATGGAATCCTGAGCTGTTCACCGGACGTGCAACCTGTCCCAGACCTGCTGTTTTCAACTCTCTAGAGACAGCAGGAGATGTAGAGATACTCTGATGGATCGGCTACTGAAAAGCCAACTGACATTTACTCCTGAGGTGCTGACCTGTTGCACCCTCGACATCCATTTTGATCCTGCTGGTCACCTATGAACATTTGAACATCTCCAACAGGCACTGCCAGAAGAGGACTGGCCACCCCCCATAGCCTGGTTCCTCTCTAGGTTTCTTCCCAGGTTCTGGCTTTTCTAGGGAGTTTTTCCTAGCCAATATGCTTCTATACCTGCATTGCTTGCTGTTTGGGGTTTTAGGCTGGGTTTCTGTACAGCACTTTGTCTGGATCTGACAGTGTGCCAGCAGCAGCTCATGTCCTCCACGTGTTAGTTTATCAACAATGGGACTCTGATAGTGTTGGGTTGAATCACTCTTTTCGTGTCTGAGATAGAGATATTTTTTTCCCTTGCAATGGTGGAAAAAGCAGCACATCAAAAGCAGGACATCAACTATGTCCATCACCTTATTTGTGTGGGTTTATTCCTCTTTGAAAAACCTACCAATGTCACAGCAATACAAACTGTCACGATCGTCATCAAGGAAATGACCGGACCAAGGTGCAGGGTGGTTTTTCTAATTTTTTAAATTTTAAATGTCGCCAACAAAACAATGAACAGAACGAACGAGAAGCTCTGTAAGGCTATACATGCCACTAACAAAGACAACAACCCACAAATAAGAAAAGGAAAAAAGGCTGCCTAAGTATAATTCCCAATCAGAGACAAAGATAGACAGCTGTCCCTGATTGAGAATCATAGCCGGCCAAAAGCAACAAACCAGAAAGCATAGACTTTCCCACCCGAGTCACACCCTGACCAAACAGACAGAGAACACAAACATCTAAACTGGCTACTGTTTCACACAAACATCTAAACTGGCTACTGTTTCACACATCATTTTGGTATCCAACGGACTGATCGTGTGGGATTGCTAGGTTAGAATCTACTGTAGTTAAAATGAATAAATAACAGGCATAAGCAAACTTGTTCTCATTGGATTTTATTATGTAATATAAAACCAATCAGGGTATGCTTGAGTTTATTTATTTAAAAACAAAATGCTATGCTCCTTTGCGTCCTTTTTTCCCCGGCAAAATAGCTTATGGGAGAAAGAAAAAAGGTTGACATCCCTTACCACAAACATACTTTACTGTTGAAAAGGTGGACTTACAGTATATCAACCACTGGAATTACATTTACTGAAGTAGATTAATTTGGATTGTTGTGTCAAAAAGGTGAGATGGATTAAGTCATGTAGTACCTTAAAGGGCTTAAAAGGCCCAGCGGAAGAGTCAACCCATGTAGAAGGGAGTCCTAGGGTGATCCCCAGCAGAGTCCCATCCACCATCATCTGAACACAATTCAAGAGAGCCTTAATCAATTGTTACACCAAATGTAAACCATGTGCTACCAATTAGGATTTAGATTAGTCAATGGTGGACATTGTTTTGTTCACCAGCCCAATCAGGCTTGTTACGAGAGTAGAGAGGATATTTACTGTCCAAAGGGGCACTTACCTTCTGGCACGCGCATCGGTGAGAGAGGTCTGAGCATGTGAACCAGGGAAGCGTCTGATATTCCAGACCCAGCTTTGGTAGTTGTACATGGATAACCTGGGTATTTGCCCATTGGAGCACCTGTTACTAATGGAAATCAGTGTTATATAAGGTAAATGACTAGCTGAAATCTCTCGCTCTCTCTCTCTGTGAAATGTGAGCTAGCTAAAGCACAATCACCTGCTCTCATTGAATATGGGTTAACTCCATTTTGGGCCGTTTGGCAATCCTGTGGTGGAGGTGAACTGAGGAAATTCTGTACCCACTGACATCGCTGTGGTGGAAGAAAAAAATCCAATTGGCAGGGAGGAAGTAGAGTAGTTCTGACCTTTGGAACTGAAGTGACTTTTTGTATTTTTTTATATCGCTGTGTCAGACCCTTCAGCAGTTCATTTTTCTGCGGTGGTGGGACAAACTGGTGAAGGACATAAACATGAGAATTGCTGATTGCAGTTAAAAGAGGACTTTGATTTACATATTAGAAAAGGGACAGTTTGGAGTGAGTAGCCTACCTCAAATCCATGAAGAGTCTCAGCTACCACTTGACAAATGGGCAGCTCCAACATGGTGTGCTTCACTGGTGGAGAAATGGGCAGTTCAACCACGATGGGCTCTACTGGAGGTGGAGGGAAGAAATGTGATAGGGCGGGAGGAGGCTGAGTTGTTCTGGCCGGTGGAACTGAAGTTTCCATGTCTTTCTGTCTTTTTCTATGTCGCTGTGTCAGACCCTTCAGTGGATTATTTTTCCGCGGTGGTGGGAAAAACTGGGATAGGACATAAACAAATCAAATTGTATTCGTTACATACGCTGAATACAACAAGTGTAGACCTTACCGTGAAATGCTTACTCACAAGCCCTTAACCAACTGATGTTAAGAAATTAATAGTTAAGAAAAGATTGACTAAATAAGTCCAATAAAAAAGCCTACATAAATGTGTGAATTTCTTATTGGAGTTAAACTAGGACCATGATTTACATATTAAAAAGAGATAGTTTGGAGTGAGTAGCCTACCTCAAATCTCTGAAGCGACTCAGCTTCCACTGGAGCGATAAGCAGCTCAAACATGACGTGCTTCACCGGTGGAGAGATGGAACGTTCAACCACGAAGGGCTCCACTGGTGGAGAGATGGGACGCTCGACCACGATGGGCTCCACTGGTGGAGAGATGGGACGCTCGACCACGATGGGCTCCACTGGTGGAGAGATGGGACGCTCGACCACGATGGGCTCCACTGGTGGATAGATGGGACGCTCAACCAAGATGGGCTTCACTGGTGGAGAGATGGGACGCTCGACCACTATGGGCTCCACTGGTGGAGAGATGGGACGCTCGACCACGATGGGCTCCACTGGTGGAGAGATGGGACGCTCGACCACGATGGGCTCCACTGGTGGAGAGATGGGACGCTCGACCACGATGGGCTCCACTGGTGGAGAGATGGGACGCTCGACCACGATGGGCTCCACTGGTGGATAGATGGGACGCTCAACCAAGATGGGCTTCACTGGTGGAGAGATGGGAAGCTCCACCACGATGGGTTTCACTGGTGGAACGATGGGCAGCTCAAACGTGATGTGCTTCACTGGTGGAGAGATGGGACGCTCGACCACTATGGGCTTCACTGAAGGAAAGATGGGCTATATATAGTGGTTTAGAAACAAAAGGTTAGTCCAGAAACAACAAAAAATAAATTACCATGTAATTGACACATGGCCTAAAACATACCCGTTTGCTTACTTATGAAAATGCAAACCATAATAATCATCCCCTCCCTCATCATCCAGCTTAACTCCTGTGGTCTCATCCAATGAAGAAACGTACCTGTGCCCTACTCTGTGTGCACAACAGGGTAACACAACACCACATGACAAACTTAGATTGGTACTCCTGACACTTCTGCCATGCAATCTCAATCATCTCCTTAAGAGTCCCAACACTACAGGAGAGGAAACACACCAGGTTGTTTAGAATGGGTGGAAGGAGGCTTCACACTGTGAATACAAAACAGTGTTTAGATTTTAGACCTGAACTCAATCTAGATACTCTGGGTAATCGAGGTCATCTGAAACTCCATTACATTGGTCCAAAATCTCAATGTAAAGGCAGTGTAATCATAGCACTCCAAATCCCAACATTAATGTACTGGAAGACAGTGTAGCTGTGCAGATGTCATTGCTGTGTTAATGAACAAAGTACTTACTTTGCAAGAAGCCCAGAGGATGCTGTGAGGACTCCAGGCTGTTCATGTGGGCTCTGCTGAGGGAGATCAGAGGAAGTAGGGAGGGGGAGGGGGAGATAGGCAGGAGCATCGACAATCTGAGAAGAACCAGCCTCTATTCCCCAGTTGGCCCATTGATCAGGTTGATGCTGGTGGTTCAGAGGTGGAGAGATGGGAAGCTCCACCACGATGGACTTCACTGGTGGAACGATGGGAAGCTCAAATGTGATGTGCTTCACTGGTGGACAGATGGGCCGATAAACAACGATGGGCTTCACTGGTGGAAAGACAGGAAGCTCAACCATGATGGGCTTCACTGCTGGAGAGATGGGCAGCTCAACCATGATGGGCTTCACTGGTGGAGAGTTGGGCAGCTCAACCATGATGGGCTTCACTGGTGGAGAGTCGGACAGCTCAGATACAGTAGGCTCCATTGGAAGAGGAGGGAAGAAATCCTGGGCCCTTTGGCATCTCTTTGGTGGAGGTGGAGGGAAATAATCCGATAGGGCGGGAGGAGGCTGAGTAGTTATGGCCTGTGGAACTGAAATTTCCATGTCTTTCTGTCTTTTTCTATGTCGCTGTGTCAGGCCCTTCAGTGGCTGATTTGTCCATGGTGGTGGAGCAAAGTGGGAAAGGACATCAACAAATCCAATCAAATTGCATTTGTCACATGCACTGAATACAACAAGTGTAGACCTTACCGTGAAATGCTTACTCAAAATGAAGTTTAGAAAAGATTTACTAAAATAGGACCATGATTTACAAATTGAAAGGGACAGTTTGTAGTGAGTAGCCTACCTCAAATCTCTGAAGCGACTCAGCCTCCACTGGAGCGATAAGCTGCTCAACTACAATGGTTTTCAGTGGTGGAGAGATGGGCAGCTCAACCACAATGGGCTCTACTGGTGGAAAGATGGGCAGCTCAAAAATGATGGGCTCCAATGGTGGAGAGATCGGCGGCTCAACCACGATGGGCTTCACTGGTGGAGAAATTTGCCATTCAACCACGACGGGCTTCACTGGTGGAGAGATGGGCAGCTTGACCATGATGGGCTTCACTGGTGGAGAGATGGGCAGCTCAACCACAATGGGCTCCACTGGTGGAAAGATGGGCAGCTCAACCATGATGGGCTCCAATGGTGGAGAGATGGGCAGCTCCACCATGATGGGCTTCACTGGTGGAGAGTCTGGCAGCTCAGATACAATGGGCTCCACTGTTGGAGAGATGGGCAGCTCAACCACAATGGGCTCCACTGGTGGAGAGATGGGCAGCTCAACCACAATGGGCTCCACTGGTGGAAAGATGGGCAGCTCAACCATGATGGGCTCCAATGGTGGAGAGATCGGCGGCTCAACCACGACGGGCTTCACTGGTGGAGAAATGGGCAGCTCAACCACGACGGACTTCACTGGTGGAGAAATGGGAAGCTCGACCATGATGGGCTTCACTGGTGGAGAGATGGGCAGCTCAACCATGATGGGCTCCAATAGTGGAGAGATGGGCAGCTCCACCATGATGGGCTTCACTGGTGGAGAGTCTGGCAGCTCAGATACAATGGGCTCCACTGGAGGTGGAGGGAAGTAATCCTCAGCCCTTTGGCATCTCTTTGGTGGAGGGAAATAGTCCGATAGGGCGGGAGGAGGCTGAGTAGTTCTGGCCTGTGGAACTGAAGTTTCCATGTCTTCCTCTCTTTTTCTATGTCGCTGTGTCAGACCCTTCAGTTGCTTATTTTTCCACGGTGGTGGAGCAAAGTGGGAAAGGATATCAAGAAATCAAATGGATGTCATAAGGTGAATGCACCAATTTGTAAGTTGCTCTGGATAAGAGCGTCTGCTAAATGACTTAAATGTAAATGTAATTTTGCGTTTGTCACATGCACCGAACACAACAAGTGTAGAACTTACCGTAATTGCTTACTCACAAAGAAGTTGAGAAAATATTTACTAAATAAGCTAAAGTAAAAACAAAAAGACCATATTCAGAGGGGTTGGGTTAAATGTGGAAGACACATTTCAGTTGAATGCATTCACATGTACAACTGACTAGGTATACAACTTTCCCTCTCCATATAAACGTGAGAATTGCTGATTGCAGTTAAAATAGGACCATGATTTAGAAATTGAAAGGGATAGTTTGGAGTGAGTAGCCTACCTCAAATCTCTGAAGCGACTCAGCTTCCACTGGAGCAATAAGCAGCTCAACCACAATGGGCTTCACTGGTGGAGAGATGGGCAGCTCAACCACAATGGGCTCCACTGGTGGAGAGATGGGACACTCGACCACAATGGGCTTCATTGGTGGAGAGATGGGCAGCTCAACCACAATGGGCTTCACTGGTGGAGAGATGGGACGCTCAACCACAATGGGCTCCACTGGTGGAGAGATCGGCAGCTCCAATACGGTGAGCTTCACTGGTGGAGAGATTGGCAGCTCAACCACAATGGGCTTCACTGGTGGAGAGATTGGCAGCTCAACCATGATGGGTTTCACTGGCGGAGAGATGGGACACTCGACCACGATGGGCTCCACTGGTGGAGTGATGGGCAGATCAACCATGATGGGCTTCACTGCTGGAGAGATGGGCAGCTCAACCATGATGGGCTTCACTGGTGGAGAGTTGGGCAGCTCAACCATGATGGGCTTCACTGGTGGAGAGTCGGACAGCTCAGATACAGTAGGCTCCACTGGAAGAGGAGGGAAGAAATCCTGGGCCCTTTGGCATCTCTTTGGTGGAGGTGGAGGGAAATAATCCGATAGGGCGGGAGGAGGCTGAGTAGTTATGGCCTGTGGAACTGAAATTTCCATGTCTTTCTGTCTTTTTCTATGTCGCTGTGTCAGGCCCTTCAGTGGCTTATTTGTCCACGGTGGTGGAGCAAAGTGGGAAAGGACATCAACAAATCCAATCAAATTGCATTTGTCACATGCACTGAATACAACAAGTGTAGACCTTACCGTGAAATGCTTACTCAAAATGAAGTTTAGAAAAGATTTACTAAAATAGGACCATGATTTACAAATTGAAAGGGACAGTTTGTAGTGAGTAGCCTACCTCAAATCTCTGAAGCGACTCAGCCTCCACTGGAGCGATAAGCTGCTCAACTACAATGGTTTTCAGTGGTGGAGAGATGGGCAGCTCAACCATGATGGGTTTCACTGATGGAGAGATGGGCAGCTCAACCATGATGGGCTTCAGTGGTGGAGAGGAGGGCAGCTCAACCATGATGGGCTTCACTGGTGGAGAGATGGGCAGCTCAACCACGATGGGCTCCACTGGTGGAGAGATGGGCAGCTCAACCACAATGGGCTCCACTGGTGGAGAGATGGGCAGCTCAACCACAATGGGGTCCACTGGTGGAGAGATGGGCAGCTCAACCACAATGGGCTCCACTGGTGGAGAGACGGGCAGCTCAACCACAATGGGCTCCACTGGTGGAGAGATGGGCAGCTCAACCACAATGGGCTCCACTGGTGGAGAGATGGGCAGCTCAACCACAATGGGCTCCACTGGTGCAGAGATGGGCAGCTCAACCACAATGGGCTCCACTGGTGGAAAGATGGGCAGCTCAACCATGATGGGCTCCAATGGTGGAGAGATGGGCAGCTCCACCATGATGGGCTTCACTGGTGGAGAGTCTGGCAGCTCAACCATGATGGGCTTCACTGGTGGAGAAATTTGCCATTCAACCACGACGGGCTTCACTGGTGGAGAAATGGGCAGCTCAACCACGACGGGCTTCACTGGTGGAGAAATGGGAAGCTCGACCATGATGGGCTTCACTGGTGGAGAGATGGGCAGCTCAACCATGATGGGCTCCAATGGTGGAGAGATGGGCAGCTCCACCATGATGGGCTTCACTGGTGGAGAGTCTGGCAGCTCAGATACAATGAGCTCCACTGGAGGTGGAGGGAAGAAATCCTCAGCCCTTTGGCATCTCTTTGGTGGAGGAAAATAGTCCGATAGGGCGGGAGGAGGCTGAGTAGTTCTGGCCTGTGGAACTGAAGTTTCCATGTCTTCCTCTCTTTTTCTATGTCGCTGTGTCAGACCCTTCAGTTGCTTATTTTTCCACGGTGGTGGAGCAAAGTGGGAAAGGATATCAAGAAATCAAATGGATGTCATAAGGTGAATGCACCAATTTGTAAGTTGCTCTGGATAAGAGCGTCTGCTAAATGACTTAAATGTAAATGTAATTTTGCGTTTGTCACATGCACCGAACACAACAAGTGTAGAACTTACCGTAATTGCTTACTCACAAAGAAGTTGAGAAAATATTTACTAAATAAGCTAAAGTAAAAACAAAAAGACCATATTCAGAGGGGTTGGGTTAAATGTGGAAGACACATTTCAGTTGAATGCATTCACATGTACAACTGACTAGGTATACAACTTTCCCTCTCCATATAAACGTGAGAATTGCTGATTGCAGTTAAAATAGGACCATGATTTACAAATTGAAAGGGATAGTTTGGAGTGAGTAGCCTACCTCAAATCTCTGAAGAGACTCAGCTTCCACTGGAGCAATAAGCAGCTCAACCACAATGGGCTTCACTGGTGGAGAGATGGGCAGCTCAACCACGATGGGCTCCACTGGTGGAGCGATGGGACACTCGACCACAATGGGCTTCATTGGTGGAGAGATGGGCAGCTCAACCATGATGGGCTCCACTGGTGGAGAGATCGGCAGCTCAACCATGATGGGCTCCACTGGTGGAGAGATCGGCAGCTCCAATACGGTGAGCTTCACTGGTGGAGAGATTGGCAGCTCAACCATGATGGGTTTCACTGGCAGAGAGATGAGACACTCGACCACGATGGGCTTCATTGGTGGAGAGATGGGCAGCTCAACCACAATGGGCTTCACTGGTAGAGAGACGGGCAGCTCAACCACGATGGGCTCCACTGGTGGAGAGATCGGCAGCTCCAATACGGTGATCTTCACTGGTGGGGAGATTGGCAGCTCAACCATGATGGGTTTCACTGATGGAGAGATGGGACGCTCGACCACGATGGGCTTCACAGAAGGAACGATGGGCTATATATAGTGGTTTAGAAACATAAAGTTAGTTCAGAAACACATAAATTACCATGTAATTGACACATGGCCTAAAACACACCTGTTTGCTTACTTATGAAAATACAATCATCCCTCCCTCATCATCCATCCTAACTCATGCGGTCTCATCCAATGAAGAAACGTACCTGTGCCCTACTCTGTGTGCACAACAGGGTAACACAACACCACATGACGAACTTAGATTGGTACTCCTGACATTTCTGCCATGCAATCTCAATCATCTCCTTAAGAGTCCCAACACTACAGGAGAGGAAACACACCAGGTTGTTTAGAATGGGTGGAAGGAGGCTTCACACTGTGGATATGAAACTGTCTTTCAATTTCAGATCTGAACTCAATCTAGGTACTCTGGGTAATTGGAAACTCCATTTCATTGATCCAATATCTCAATCAACTTGACTGTAAAGGCAGTGTAATCATAGCACTCCAAATCCCAACATGAATGTATCTGGTGGACAGCGTAGCTGTGCAGATGTCGTTGCTGTGTTAACGAACAAAGTACTTACTTTGCAAGAAGCCCAGGGGATGCTGTGCGGACTCCAGGCTGCTCCTGTGGGCTCTGCTGAGGGAGATCAGAGGATGTAGGGAGGGGGAGATGGGCAGGAGCATCGACAATCTGAGAAGAACCAGCCTCCATTTCCCAGTTGGCCCCTTGACCACGTTGATGCTGGTGGTTGTAATAGTCCTTCCCGTTCTCATACTTGTGCACATACTCATACTTGTACTCGTTGTTGTTTAGGGTCCACCTCTCTGTAAAAAAGAATGAGAGCAGAAGCTTTATCCTCTCATATCCATAAAGGACTGTTCATAAAATGATACAACCAAGACCCAACTGAGGTGTGAAATACTTACCCCATTGGCCATGTTTTTCATTCCAGTGGAAATATCCATAATCGTCGCCCTTGTAAAACCCGTCCACATCAGCCTTAACAATATAATCAACACGGAGACAGTCAAATGAGAACAACTTTAAAGAGAGTAAAACCTGTTACTGAAGCAAAATAGCTGGAAGGTACAGTTTAAATTGAATCCTTTTTAATGTTATCCGAATGTATTGGGGGAAATCAAATCAAATTGTATTTGTCACATAAACATGGTTAGCAGATGTTAATGCGAGTGTAGCGAAATGCTTGTGCTTCTTTCTAGTTCCGACAATGCAGTAATAACCAACGAGTAATCTTACCTAACCATTCCAAAACTACTACCTTATACACACAAGTGTAAAGGGATAAAGAATATGTACATAAGGATATATGAATGAGTGGTGGTACAGAACGGCATAGGCAAGATGCAGTAGATGGTATCGAGTACAGTATATACATATGAGATGAGTAATGTAGGGTATTTAAACAAAGTGGCATAGTTTAAAGTGGCTAGTGATACATGTATTACATCAAGATGCAGTAGATGATATAGAGTACAGTATATACATATGACATGAGTAATGTAGGGTATGTAAACAACGTGGCATAGTTTAAAGTGGCTAGTGATACATTTATTACATAAAGAGTCCTTAATTTAAACAATAACAAACTGGAGATGCCGCCTCTGTTTTGGGGAGAGGAAAAAAACAGAGGAATGGGCCTGGAGAAATGTAACCACTCAAATTCAGACGGAGCTGGCCATCCATGATATCCAAATGAGTTTTAACCATGTTTTAAGGTTATACAGTGTTGTTTTCATGACATTTACATCGTTTACACACATTGGAGTAAAACAAGCGTATATGTTGTGTTCTGATGGGGTACGTATGACAATTGAATTAAGATCATGAGGCATGTACAAGTTATATTCTATAAGAATCAAATGGGTATATATCATTAATTAATAAATAACTAAGGGTTATAACTTTAAGGAACCAACCAGCTAATGTTGGGAATATCTTGAAAAACTCCTGATGTCAATGTTCGGTTACAACCAAACAGGGATCAAACTGGAACATTTCCAGGCCTATGTCCCTGGAATGTTCTGACCACAACATCATTCTACTGATATTCCATGGATCTACGGGAAACGTTTTGAATGTTGCCAGAACTTTAGAGCCCTGAATGCTGATTGGCTGACAGCCGTGGTATATCAGACCAAATACCGCATATTTGACAAAACATGTATTTTTACTGCTCTAATTACATTGGTAACCAGTTTATAATATCAATAAGGCACCTCAGGGGTTTGTGGTATATGGCCAATATACCACGGCGAAGGGCTATATCCAGGCACTCCATGTTGCATCATGTTAAGAGCAGCCTTTAGCCGTGGTATATTGGCAATATAACACACCCCCTCAGGGTTTATTGCTTAAGTAACCCACTGGGCACAGATATCATTTCAACATCTAGTTTTGATTTAATTTTGGTTAAGTTGTCAACTAAGGTGAACTCAACAGCAAAATCACTGGGTACTTGCTAACTCTGGTCTATGGTGATAGTGTGGAGGAACGCACACTTCCGCCCTGCTCCAGAGTGAAGTGTTTGATTACTCACATTATATGGATCCATAGTTGCTGGATCCATGTTTAGTCAATCTTCAACACAGACGCACTGCACCATCCAACATATCCGGTACAATTTCCGGTAAAGTCTCCAACATTCGGAACAACAGACCTTAATGTTTTCAGAGAGTGATCCAAGTAGTCGCTCTCCAGAAACAAGTCGATTTAAACTAGCATTGATTGCTCGGGGTTATTTATAGGCTAGATAACGTCACAATACTCATCGTCAGATTGGAACTCACGGAGATTCTGTAACTCATTATGTAAATGTGGTAACACAACTTTGAGTCATAATGCAAGTAATCACACTGCACGCGACCACTATTGACATGGGACGGGTTGGTAATTTGAGTCAAATATTTGGCCACTTCCTTGTGTTTGTTTAAAGTTGAAAATCTAGTAAAGAAAAAGGGTTCAATGGAACACTCACAGCAACACATTAAATTACTATTCTGTTCTATTTAAGTATATGGGAACACCCATGGGGAACATACATAGGAGATATTTAGTCGGTTTGCATTACCAGTGTCTATTGGTAGCCGATAATGACATACTCAATAACAAGGAATGACCTGGAATAAATTTTAGTTTAGCTGTTAGCTGATTGCTTAGCTGCTAAAACAGGGTGTGAGATGTTAAACCCCAGCTCTGAAACAGAAGGATTAACAGATTAGGTTCAGACATGAAACCGTCAAATTCTTAGAGATTGAAGACAGAATACAAGAATGTGTGAATGTAAATGTAGGTTGACATGGATGGTGTGGGGTATGCCATTTGTTACAAAGAGGAGGTGACGAACTAATATTTCATAAAACAAATATTAGATAGGCCTACAGTAAAATTACTCAATTGTTAAATTCCTTTTCAAGCGCATTGATACCATAGGCTAAATGTTTTGATTCGTGTTGATTTTCAGCGTTCTAATGATTGGGAGTTGTGCTGAAAGGACAGCTCCTGCCCCATACATAGAGCTTTTAGTTTCGCAAAAAAATAATAATGGCTATTCTGTTCTATTTAATTATATGGGGACATGTTCTGTACACCCACATGATTTACATGTAACAAAATATAAATGGCGGGATCAAAGTGTTTAATGCTTTCTAATTCCATATCTTCCTTGCTGTAATATTAGGATTTGTAATTCATACATAAAGATTGCCCGATTATTGTTTCGATCTTAATCCAAATTGCAAAAGGCTTTACTCCGCATGTGTTACGTCAGCGACCCCCGTAGGACTGGAATAGAATAGGAGCGCTCCAAATCCGTGCTGAGAACCAGCGAGCGCCCATCCATGCCAATATTCGCACCCTTCGTCTGTCTGCTCTGGCACGAATGCCTTAGGCTTATGGACAAAACAAAATAGAATAGTTGCCTTGAGGAAGAACATATATTTGGTGTCCGTTTTTTTCACTTCTAATTACCCACGCAAACCTTCCACTATTACTCCTCCAAGCTCAGCTGACTTTCTATCGCTTGCTTCTCGGATAGTCCAGAGGAAGCGACTTGTGGCCGCTGTGGTTGGCATCGTCATGGTGTTGGCCCTTATCATAGTAATACCGCTGCTTGTGCAAAGTACGAAGACTTCGGCTCACTATGAGATGATGGGCACCTGTCGAATGATCTGTGATCCATACAGTTCGAAACCCGCCAGCGCCACGGCCATGGAGCTTATGCAGGACCTGAATGCCATCCCGCCGCCAATGGCGCATGGCTCCAAAGGTGAATTAGGGCGACCTGGGAAAGCGGGACCAAGGGGTCCACCGGGAGAACCAGGACCCCCTGGCCCAAGAGGACCACCGGGAGACAGGGGTGATTCCGGGAAAGCTGGTTACCCCGCGGTAACGTCAGGGACTGCAAAGGCCGAAACGGACACGGACGAGGTTAACATGGCACTCGGTGAAACAAAGGTTGCGTTCTATGTCGGGTTGAAGAACCCACACGAAGGATATGAGGTGCTTAAATTCGACGATGTTGTCACAAACTTGGGAAATCAATACGACCCAACCAATGGCAAGTTCACTTGCCAAGTGTCCGGAATGTATTTTTTCACATACCATGTGTTAATGCGAGGAGGCGACGGGACAAGCATGTGGGCAGACTTGTGCAAAAACGGACAGGTAAACATTATTTCATTCAATTAGCATATACGAAAATATTGTATTCTCATTCACGAATTTATTTGGAAACAATTCATGTCTATAAAATATTATAAATGCATGCAAAAACCCAAAGGGTATGGAGACAAACGAATACTTTACGCACTAATTTTACGCACTCACTTTATATAATTTAGCTACTGAACTTTTCGGCTTTATATTAAGACATTTACCTCCCTTCGCATTTGCTTAGCAATGGTAAACTCAGTTAAATCGGGTAGGCTATACATTAGATTACCACAGTAAAGAAAGGCTTGAACATTTATCTGATTAAGCCTTTGTTCCCCCTTCTGTGATGTCCAAAGTGACATATCATCTATTCTACAAAGTGGTAGTGGAGGAATTTGTCTGACAATAAGAGACGAAATCAAATAACCAGAAAATGTCAAGCTAATGAGGATTATGCTTATTTTGTGTGTCCCTTCCACTACACAGGTTCGGGCAAGTGCTATTGCACAGGACGCCGACCAGAACTACGATTATGCAGGTAACAGCGTGGTTCTACACCTGGATTCCGGAGATGAGATTTATGTCAAACTGGACGGTGGCAAAGCACACGGAGGCAACAACAACAAGTACAGCACCTTTTCTGGATTCATTTTGTATCCAGATTAAATAGCCTGACAGGTTTGAGGCTAACCATGACTCTACCTCCAAATGAGGTCCAAACAGAACTTCATCTTTAATTTCGCTCTCTCATTTCCTTTGAAGAGCAAGGTGCTTGTAATGGTCTTCTAACCACCAATAATATATAGGATAAATAGGCTATATAGCAGTTGAGGTTGTTTGATTGAATGTGGTAAACATGACTTTATGCAGTAGTTTGTTTTACTCAATAGGAACCCCTTATGTGGAGAAATAGCTTATATGTAGCTAAGGTCAAATGCACAGTGATAGAATCATATAACCCATGTGTTCGTTCAGAGTCCAGAGTTCAGAGTCCAGAGTTGTGTTTTATATTACATCTCTAGGCCAATAATGCATTATATTTTGTCCTCATGTACCAATAAATATTATTTTACAGTATGTCTCATTGAATGTTTTTTCAAATATTACATGACAGAGCGAGTTACAGTAAGTAGGGACTGCATACATTTTCGTACTGGTTCCCCGCGGAAAACCAACCCAAAACTCTGGCGTTACATGCACCATGCTCTACCAACTGAACAACACGGGGACCAGAGCATGGCTGAGTGTTATGGAGCAACGCTGCAGGTTAGAGTGACAACCTGCCATCCAATACTAGCACTAGTGAAGGTGCTCCTCACGTACACATTCTATCAGAGTCAAGACTGAAATGTGTGATTTTCCTTCACACATTTGATGTTTTCTTTACGCCTTCACTTCAAAAGAAGTGCACAGCCTTCGGGTTAGTTTATGTTGAGGATCATTATTTGCTCAATCTCCACAATGTTAGTGGCTATTTGACAGAGAAGGCAGTGGTGTAAAGTATTTAAGTAAAAATACTTTAAAGTACTACTTAAGTCGTTTTTGGCAGTATCTGTACTTTACTATTTATATTTTGGGCAACTTTGACTTTTACTTCACTACATTCCTGAAGAAAATAAAGTACTTTTTTACTCTCTCCATTTTCCATGACATCCAAAAGTACTCGTTGCATTTTGAATGCTTAACAGCATAGGAAAATTGTCCAATTCGCACACATCAAAAGAACACCCCTGGTCATCCCTATTGCCTATGATCTGGCGGACTTACTAAACACAAATGCATCTTTTGTAAACGATGTTTGTGTTGGGGTGTGCCCCTGGCTATCCGTACATTAGTAAAAACAAGAAAATGATGCCGTTTGTTTTGCTTAATATAAGTAACTTGAAATAATTGATACTTTTACTTTTGATACTTAAGTATATTTAGAACCAAATATGTTTAGACTTTTACTGAAGTGGTATTTTACTGGGTGACTTCCAGTTTTACTTGAGTAACTTTAAGGTGTCTATACTTTTACTCAAGTATGACAATCGGGTACTTTTTCCACCACTGAAAGACGGTGATATAAATCTGTCCTTTCTACTACCTGAGGCCGCAGGTTTGTTTAGATTTCATTTGTAGTTTAGGGTTGGGTTTAGGAATGTGGTTTAAGGTTGGGGTAAAATTAAGGGTTATGGGCTCTCATAAATTGACTCACAGAGGCCCACTGTCACACCCTGACCATAGTTTGCTTTGTATGTTTCTATGTTTTGGTTGGTCAGGGTGTGATCTGAGTGGGCATTCTATGTTGGATGTCTTGTTTGTCTATTTCTATGTCTGGCCTGATATGGTTCTCAATCAGAGGCAGGTGTTAGTCATTGTCTCTGATTGGGAACCATATTTAGGTAGCCTGGGTTTCACTGTCTATGTTAGTGGCTTGTGTCAGCACAGGTCTCATTTGTAGCTTCACGGTCGTCATTGGTTTATTGTTTTTTGTTACTGTTTTGTATAGTGTTGCAGTGTTCAGTGTTCTCTTTATTAAAATTCACTATGAACACATACCACGCCGCATATTGGTCCTCTGATCCTTCTCGCCTCTCCTCTTCAGATGAAGAGGAGGAAGACCGTTACAGAATCACCCACCACAACAGGACCAAGCGGCGTGGTAACGGGCAACAGCAGGAGAGGCAGCAATGTCTGGACTATACTACTTGGGAGGAAATAGACAGGTGGGCGGTCGACCCAGGAGGAGTGCCGGAGCCCGCCTGGGATTCGCTGGAGCAGTGCGAAGAGGGGTATAGAAGAATGGAGTTGGAGAAGCAAGCACGGCGGAGCGGTAGGAAGCCCGAGAGTCAGCCCCAAAAATGTCTTGGGGGAGGCACACAAAAAGTGTGGCGAAGCCAGGTAGGAGACCTGCGCCAACTTCCTGTGCTTACCGGGGGGCTAGATAGTCCGGACAGGCACCGTGTTATGCTGTGAATCGCACGGTGTCCCCAGTGCGGGTGCATAGCCCGGTGCGGTACATTCCAGCTCCGCGTATCGGCCGGGCTAGAGTGAGCATTGAGCCAAGTGCCATGAAGCCGGCTCTACGCAGCTGGTCTCCAGTGCGTCTCCTTGGGCCGGCTTACAAGGCACCAGCCTTGCGCATGGTGTCCCTGGTTCGCCTGCATAGCCCAGTGCGGGCTATTCCACCTCGACGCACTGGCAGGGCGACCGGGAGCATGCAACCAGGTAGGGTTGGGCAGCCCTCCGGTGGCAGCCCCCCGCACCAGGCTGTCTCTCCGGCTCATCCTTACAGGTGCTCCCGCCTGTCCAGCGCTGCCAGAGCCTTCCTCCTCTCCGGTGCCGCCGTAGTCTCCCGCTTCTCCGGCACTACCAGAGCTTTCCTCCTCTCCAGCGCTGCCGGAGTCTCCCGCCTGTCCAGAGCTGCTGGAGCCCCTCTGCCCAGAGCTGCCGGAGCCCCTCTGCCCAGAGCTGCCTGAGCCCCTCTGCCCAGAGCTGCCTGAGCCCCTCTGTCCCGAGCAGCTGCCCCTCTGTCCCGAGCTGCCCCTCTGTCCAGTGGGGTCATTAAGTAGGGTCGCCGTGGCTAGGAGGCCACGGAAGCGGACAAGGTGGGGGACTAAGACTATGTGAAGTGGGGGCCACGTCCAGCACCAGAGCCGCCACCACGGACAGATGCCCACCCAGACCCTCCCCAATAGGTTCAGGTTTTGCGGCCGGGGTCCGCACCTTGTATGATTGTATGATTTGCCTTGTATGATTCTATGTTTTGGTTGGTCAGGGTGTGATCTGAGTGGGCATTCTATGTTGGATGTCTTGTTTGTCTATTTCTATGTATGGCCTGATATGGTTCTCAATCAGAGGCAGGTGTTAGTCATTGTCTCTGATTGGGAACCATATTTAGGTAGCCTGGGTTTCACTGTGTGTTTGTGGGTGATTGTTCCTGTCTCTGTGTTTTGCACCAGATAGGGCTGTTTTTGGTTTTCCACGTTTATTGTTTTTGTAGTGTTCGTGTTTCTCTTTTGTTATTAAACATGAATCCATGAACCACGCTGCATTTTGGTCCGCCTCTACTTCACCTAAAGAAAACCGTTACACCCACATGAAAAAATACTACAGTTTACTACAGAATACTACAGTACTTACTATAGAATTATATAGTAAACTGCAGTATACTGTAGAAAACAATATTACACACTGTAGTATCCCTCGTTCATGTGTAATACTTACTGTAGAATGTTGTAGTATACTGTAGAATACTATAGCAAATACTACAGCATTTTCCATTAAAAAAACACTGTAGTAAATTCTACAGTCAAGACTACAGTAATGTCCGCAAAAACACAACACTTTTTTAAACTTAGTAAACACTAGTAAAACTATAGTATACACTACAGTATTTAATTAGCATTTACATTCCCCCATTCCTCCATTTTGCAATTTGTGCCACCCGTAAGTAAGAAACCTACATGCTAAGTACAGACCACATATTGTGTTCCCTACAGGTTATAGAAAAGAGCAGAAGCTCTGAACTATCTGTTCAGACACAAGTCCTACCTACCTACCTACCTACCTACCTACCTACCTACCTACCTACCTACCTACCTACCTACCTACCTACCTACCTACCTACCTACCTACCCACCTAGTTAACTGTAAATAGTACAGTATACTACCGTGTACCACAGTAAATATTCACTGTGGTGTTTTTACAGACTTGAGTGAATACTACGGTAATGTCTGCAAAAACACTACAGTGAATACTATAGTACTTATACTATAACAACTGTAGTATATTTTTATATGGGGGTATAGGGGATTTTATCATACATACATTCTAACATTACAAACCCATGAGTCACATATGCCTGTTTTTCTCTCGTCTGATGTTTTTTCTGTGTTTTAATGTGGCCTTCCTACTGGTCCAAGTGAGGGATTTACAGTACAATATATATGATACAGTATACACCGTGTGTACAAAACATTAGAAAGACCTGCTGTTTTCATGACATAGACTGACCAGGTGAATTCAGGTGAAAGCTATGATTCCCCTTATTCACTTCAATCAGTGTAGATGAAGGGAAGGAGATGAAAGCCTTGAGACAATTGAGACATGGATTGCGTACGTGTGCCATTCAGAGGTTGAATGGGCAAGACAAAAGATTTAAGTGGTTTGAACTGGGTATGGTAGTAGATGCCAGGCACACCGGTTTGTGTGTCAAGAACTGCAATGTTGCTGGGTTTATCACACTCAACATTTTCCTGTCTGTATCAAGAATGGTCCACCACACAAAGGACATCCAGCCAACTTGACACAACTGTGGAAGCATTGGATCCAACATGGGCCAGCATCCTTGTGGAATGCTTTCAGTACCTTTCAATACCTTGTAGAGTCCATGCCCAGAATAATTGAGGATGTTGTTCTGAGGGCAAAACGGTGTGCAACTCAATATTAGGACGGTGTTCCTAATGTTTTGTACACTCAGTATACATGAGATTGTGACTAGGGTTTTGCTGGTGCTGTGAAAATGTGTACATAGACTAATGTAATGGTAAACCAACCAAATGGACTTCAACTGAAGCTTTTAACTTCTCAGATATATGTTGTCATCTGTAGGAACTGAATAAGATGACTGTACTCATTAGACCTCTACTGAAGGGCTTATTACTTTTAGGTGACTGCTGTGGTCCATCTATATTCCCAGACACCGTTGCAATGCTGTCCTCTTATTCCTTTTCAACAACCGTCCCCATATGTCTCAGGGGCTGTCAGTGGCTTAAAGAGGATGATAGATGGATGTGTGTTTAAGGTGGAGGAGAGAGAGAGAGAGAGAGAGAGAGAGAGAGAGAGAGAGAGAGAGAGAGAGAGAGAGAGAGAGAGAGAGAGAGAGAGAGAGAGAGAGAGAGAGAAGGAGTCGACTAATGAAGGTATATCTGCAACGGACAAGGTGTGTCTTTTCACTTTGACATGATGAGTTCATTGTGACGTATCATCAAATCAACCCAAGTTTATTGGTCGCGTACACAGTTTAGCAGATGATATAGCGGGTGCAGCGAAATGCTTGTGTTACTAGCTCCTAACAGTGCAGTAGAATGTCAAACAGGCACACAAATAATCAAGACTTCAAACAAGAAATCAATAAATGTCCGAAAACCCAAATAACTCTGTATCAGTCATCCAAATGCAATCAATCACGGGAGGTGAATGATGGTGTGTAGACCTGGGTCATGTTCAGTAGGGCACACCATAGCAAAACAAAAAGGAGCATTTCTTATTGGTCAAATTCAGATGGTACCTCCCTGTCACAAAATGTTTCAAAACATTTTCTTCCAACTGAATATACCCCTGGATAGGAATTGTCTGAAAATTAATTAAGAGTCCTTGGAGGAACCATGTCTAGCCAACAGCACACCTCGTTCCTAAGAGGATGACTGTGTTGTGTCTCTAAGTGATGATTTCACCAGCTTTCCACCTGGAGGCAGGCAGATTGAACAGCTGTCGATCAATTAAACAGCAATCATGCAAAACAAATATTAGCCAGTCTGGTTCAGCATGGCTCTGGCTGAGTTGTTGATTTATTTCGCTGTGTTCAAGATGACTAAATTCATACCCTACTATTATCCCCAAAATAACCACCCTGATAAAAGCCATTCTGGCATGGTTTCATCAAATACACTCAATAGTCAATATGGAAAACTTTTGTCCATTTCCTTTTTACATGTAGACTATAATGTATCCACCTTTCATGTATCCTACTCATTACCAATGGCGTCAAAGTGCTACCAACACATATTACACACAGAACATCCCCTGGAGAGTGTTGTGGTGTGTGGTAATGATACCTCTCATCACCCCGCCTCATCACTTCTTAATTAAGGGAGGAAGTGGAGCTGCCTGCATCGACTCACCCGAACATATCACCATGCACACAGGCACATTTCAAGACTCAATCGAATCTAATACAGACCCCATCCGGGGGAGCTGTGGGCTATGTAAACGTCCTGGTGTAATGTCACGGATAGAGATGCCCTGAGAGCCGGACGGTTTGCAGAAACACTCATAAGTATGGTGGACCCAGGGGGCAGGCAGCTGACAAGGTGACAAAGAAGTGCTAATGACACAAGTGACCACAGGGAGTTCTATTTTCGGAACTCTTCAAAAAAGTCCCGTTGTTGATGCATAAGTTGCCACAGGGAGGTGTCCTCATTTTGCATATCAACATGGTTTTCAAAAGGAAAAACGCAAACGGCCAGAGAGATTTGAGATCAGTGATACTGAGCTGTCTGTTTTCTGTTGTTGAAGCAGAAACAGTTAGAGGCATGAGATTGAGGGAAAAACAACAGTCTGGACAGTAAATTAGGTTCCGGGGGTGTTTGATGATAATGTGGAAGATCTCCAGATCAAAAGAGTTTGATGTCAGTAAACATTCAGGTAACAGATAAATTACATTTTTTCAAGGCTACATTAGTCCACTGAGCCTATAGGCATTTGATCAACTTACCATATACTCAAACAAACTGGCCAAGAGAGGTAACGTACAGGGCACAGATGTTAATGCAACGTCTATTCCACGTTGGTTCAATGTAATTGCGTTGAAGTGGCATGGAAACAACATTGATTCAACCAGTACGTGCCCAGTGGGAATTGACTTGACCCGAACCCTACACCTTGATATTGTGTAGGGGGAAATGCAGCTGAAAAGGCCATCTATGCTATAAACACTCATATGCCTTCCCCCTGTAAAACCTTGTGATGTGATGACCTTGTCTCGACTGCAGTCGCTCACTAAAAACAAAACATGAGGGAGAAATGTTCTCCCTCACTCCAATTGAGACATCAACAACAGCAAGGAGGTGTCACTTGCCACAAGATGGAGGGCCAGAACGATCCTTCCTGGATGAGGGTGAAAGATTGGAGGGTGACAGGCAGTCTGGTAAAGCTCCTTGATAGATGAAAGGACGAGTCTGGCTCTTTGCTCTGATGTGATTCAGTCTGACAGGCTTGAGTTGCAGGCAATGTTGTCCTGTCCCGGGAATGATCGCTTCTGCCCCGAGTCCGCTGCTCTGCCTCGTGAGTGAGGCAGTCTGACTGTGACTGGTCTTCTCCTGCTCTGAAAATTGAGAAATGCATTTTGAATCATGTAAATACAGTACTAGGTATCACATACATACACACAACACAGCAAAGTACTTAAAGGAAAATACCACTCAAAAACTATTGGCATTTGTTTCATTAGTCCTCTGTTGATACAATCCCAACATGCTTTGCATGTCAGCAGTCAAGATTCAGCATGTTGAACTTTCAAAACACAGAAAGTGTCACAGAATGATGATCATGTTGATGACGATACTGTGACACTTTATGTATTTTGAAAGTTCTCCATCTTGAAAACTTGATTTGCTGACATGAAAATCATTTTAGGACCATTTACCAAAAGATCGTTTTTGAGTGGTATATCCCTTTAACTTCTGTTTGGAAGATGGAGGCTCTGCTCAAGGCCGTTAGAGTTCCCAATTTGATGCATTTTCTCCAATCTCTTATGGGCTGAGCTACTAAGAGGATGGTTCAGTTTCCCATTTATCAGTCTGACATTATTTTCAGATAAGTGTCAGTGTCAGTTTCACTAAACGCCTCTCAGTTTGAGTCAACGCGTAATCGGATAGCAGGGTGACATCCAGACGGGTCACCTCCAGACGGGTCACATATTATTTCTGATTTAGGGATTGAGGGATTCAAATAAAGTTTGTTTTGTTTAGTCTCTGGGCGGAAATCATTCAGATTCACTGATACATACCTCTACAATAAATTCCACAAATCCAAGACATCAGTTTGTCTATCCTTCTGACTTTTATTTCCTTTTCAAAGTCAATGGAGGGAAATTTTGATTGATACATAAAGTACTGCCAATCCCTGGGGAGTTTAGTGTCTGTCTTCATCTCTCCGTTTAGAATTGGTTAATCGTACATCCCCCAAAAAATAGTGTGTGACGGCTCAGATCATAACAGAAGCCAGTAGAGTTGCAATTCAAAATAATTGCGATGCACCATCTCATTGCTCTGTGGTTTCCAAGTCTCGCTCGGACTTCTGTTCTTTTTGAGAGACTTTAAAGGACGGGACCCCAAAGACAGTGCTACTGGTTGCAAATTACGACTCGGAAGCCAGACCTGGGATCCCATGCATTGCACACTAATGAAAGACCTGCTTCGTTGCTACAACGCAATACAGATGCCATAACGAGTTGCTGTGTAGAAGTTTCGACTCAGCAATAGGATGTGCAATGACATCGCAGAATCTTCTAATGCCTAACAACCTTGAGAGCTTGTTGATTTAACACTTTTCAGTGGTCATATCATCCTCACTTGCATCTGTTAAATTAACACTTTTCACAGCTTCCCGGTTCTCTCCTCTACAGGGTTACATTTAATGCTTGGAATCAAATGATCTGTCCCCAGTGGAAGCTCTTCTCACTTTCTGTAGATCCAGAACAATCACAATGCATTCTGTAGCATTGGTCTTTGAGGACACTTATCAGCCACCACTGTCACACTTTGTCCCGGCACCTCATTTTCTCCTAACACGGTCCGACTCTGGAGATCCATAGCCTCCGGCTGAATTATGTCCCTCAATCTGCATTGTGCTGCCTGTTGGAGCCAGAGATCAGATGATTCATCGGGTAGAGAATGGGCCACATGGCATAGAGCTGTCAAAAAACACATCTCTGTTAGGTTGTACCCTGTGCATGATGAGGAGCTCAGAGGGATACGGTGATACATCATGACACCCCATCCCCTCCCTTCACCCCTCGATCCATCACCCCCGGGTACAAGGGAAGGATCGCTCATACCTCTCAGAACTGGGGGTTCCCATCACTCATTCTGCACTCTCCACCACCTCTACACACCTACCTCTCTCACCCCTTTCTCTTTATCCCCCTTCATCCCTCTTTTCCTCCCGCCGGTTACCAATGGGGGCTCTCACTCACTCACTCCTCTCAGAATCTCAGTTCAGGGGGTTGCCTTCTGCATGGCCCTCAACCACCTCTACACACCTCCCTCTCTCATCCTTTTCTCTTCCTCCTCGGGCACTGATCATCATCACTTGTGTATGACACATAATCGTTCAGCTTCTGCAAGAGTCTTCAACTTTTTGACATTGAGTTTTCCGGCTTTGAGATGATCACGCTTGTGTGGCCCATTCATCATTCTATTGTATTTTTTTTCTCAATTTTTTTTTTAAACTTCCGATTGAGGTGAAACCATTTCTTCTGATAATCAAACAGGGGTTTGAGTAGAAATGCATCAAACGTTTGGTAAAAGGAGAAAGAAAAGGATGATGAAACTAGAAGACATTATCACCCCCAAAATAATAAGTAAACACAGAACTCTTACAACACCATCACCTCAATCAGATCAGGGTTAGGATTGCAATATGTATGTTTTCCCCGAAACCCTGGATGGAAGATTCCTGCATTCTTGTGGTAAACTTCCAAACAGGATTTCTGGAAAACCTGGGAATCTTAGGAAAGTTACCTAGAATTGTGCAACCCTAGTCAGGATACAATATGCCTAGCAGAAAAACAAGTAAAACAAATCTCAAACACTTATTAGGGAAACTAAGACAAAGACACTTCCACTACCTTTGTTTTAAAGCTCACCTCAACACAAATTGCATTTAGCCGCCCTTTAACATTGAAATTGACATGGCTTGTATACAAATGAGATAGTTGCTCCTCCAGGGGCATTGAGAAAGGTTAGTGGCTCCACAATGCTGAATGGGAGATGAGGTCCCACATCCACAGGCTACTAATGAGCCTCAACAGCTAAAGAACAAAAATATGTTTGATTAGTAAGAGCAAATGAAACCTCCCTATCTGGGATTTGCCGTTCAAATGGGGACTTCACCAACACAAAGGACAAACTGGAAGGGGATATTTCCTGTTGATCAGTACATCCAATGTTGAAATTGCAGAGGGTGCTTTTAATTGTAGCAATGATCAATGAAGAAAAGGACTCAGAAAATTACGGTAATATTGTTCTGTGCAGGACTCACTGTGATAATGTGGGCATTCTTTACTTGGGGGCATTGTGTTTCAAGAGAGTACAGTTCCTTAACCAATCTAAGCATGGCAACTAATGCAACTACTGCCGATGAGGCACATATTTTTCTTCTTCCATGGTCGGCAATCAAAATATGACAAGTACGTCTACAGACGTCATGTCTAACAATAATAATCAAGTCCCATTTTGAAACGACATCACAAAACACAAGAATCCCACATACCAAAAACGAAATTGAAACAGTGTGCCGTCCCTCATTTTGACGACTCATAATTATGACTTCCGACTGCAATCACTTATTGTTTGTGTTTTGCTGTGGGTTGAGGGGACGGAGGGCCACGGAGTCACATGTATGAGTTCTCTCTAAAGTTCGCCAGACCTTACTGTGGGCAAAGTGATTCAATTGTTAGAATAAAGAACACGTGGAAGAAAATAAAAAAGAGGAGAGGAGTTGAAGAGGGTGTAGTAGTCACAGATACCTTAAAAAAAGGTAGAGGTGTGTATCAGAAAACCAGTCAGTACCTGGTGTGACCACCATTTGCCTCATGCAGCACGACACATCTCCTCAAATCAAATTTTATTGGTCACATACACATATTTAGCAGATGTGGGTGTAGCGAAATGCTTGCGTTCCTAGCTCCAACAGTGCAGTAGTATCTAAAAAGAATTCACAGCAATACAAACAAATCTAAAAGCAAAAGAATAGAATCAAGAAATATATAAATATTAGATTGAGCAATGTCAGCGAGGCATTGACTAAAATAGAGTTGATCAGGGTGTTGTTTGTATCCTGTGGAACGTTGTCCCACTCCTCTTCAATGGCTGTGTAAAGTTACTGGATATTTGCAGGACCTGGAACCAGCTGTCATACACGTTGATCCAGAGCATCCCAAACATGCTCAATGGGTAACATGTCTGGTGAGTGTGCAGGCCATGGAAGGACTGGGACATTTTCATGGGGGCCCTGTATTATCATGCTGAAACATGAGGTGATGAACGGCAGATAAATGGCACGACAGTGGGCCTCAGGATCTGCAAGTGTGTTCGAGGTCTGTAGCTTATGCCTGCCCATACCATAACCCCACCGCCACCATGGGGCTCACCATGTTAACATCAGAAAACCACACGCCCACATGTCATCTGCCCGGTACAGTTGAAACCGGGATTTATCCGTGAAAAGCACACATCTCCAGCGTGTCAGGGGCCATCGAAGGTGAGCATTTGCCCACTGAAGTTGGTTACGATGCTGAACTGCAGTCAGGTCAAGGCCCTGGTGAGGACAATGAGTACGCAGATGAGCTACCCTGAGATGTTTCTGACAGTTTGTGCAGAAATTCTTCGATTGTGCAAACCCACAGTTTCATCAGCTGTCCGGGTGGCTCACCTGCAGACGGTCCGGCAGGTGAAGAGGCCTTGTGTGGAGGTCCTGGGCTGGCGTGATTACACATGGTCTGCGGTTGTGAGGCCGGTTGGACGTGCTGCCAAATTCTCTAAAGCAATGTTGGAGACAGCTTGTGGTAGATTGCACATTTTACAGTGGCCTTTTATTGTCCCCGACACAAGGTGCACTTGTGTAACGATCAGTATAATTTATCACATGGGGATGTCACAATCGAATGCCAAAACTCCCTCCCACCAAAACAGTTTTTGACCGCACTGTGCCTTTAAATGAATGATTTTTTCATCTCATAAACTGTGTGCTGCACATACTCAGAGAGGCTGAGGAATAAGAAAGGTACTGCGTGAAATGAAAGCCATGACCCAAGTCACGTAGCAGTGTCACAGTGATGAGTGCTGTGGTAGTCACAACAGCAGCCCGTTGTAAACAAGGTCAAAACCTGCCATGATAGGTGGCTGAAAAGCACAACAACCGTAACCTTGTGTTCAGTGGTGAAAGGCACAGAAACTAAGACGGGTTTTCTTCCTCTGAATGACTTCAAGTTTAGGAGACGACAGTTGAAAATGATTGAAGATTGAAAGTGTCCTTCCTTTTTCACAGGCAAGGGTATGCAATAAAACAAGCTCTATAAAAGAAACGATGAAAACATTTGTCATTACGTATTATATGAAAGTATAAAATGTAGTGAATACAATATGTTTAGAGTACATCCATCTTCCCACTCCCTTCCATTGCTCTGTCAGACCGACCCTTCAGACTAAGCTCTACGACAAACTCCACCAGCTCTCCTTCATCACCTACAATCTATTGCCAGACCCCCACCTCTTTCTTCCCAAATAAATATTGAGAAGAGGAGAGAGACCCTATCCCTTACCACCCATTTAGTCTGAAATACATTTAAATGGCTTCATTATTTATCTGCATTAACTGATAAATTATACATAATAGGTGTGGGGGTCAAAGATCACTGTGCGCCCAGCTCCCACTGATTAATACATGCTTTATGTTTTATTTCCTGGAAGTGCTTAGAGATAGTGTGTGTGTGTGTGTGTGTGTGTGTGTGTGTGTGTGTGTGTGTGTGTGTGTGTGTGTGTGTGTGTGTGTGTGTGTGTGTGTGTGTGTGTGTGTGTGTGTGTGTGTGTGTGTGTGTGTGTGTGTGTGTGTGTGTGTGTGTGTGTGTGTGTGTGTGTGTGTGAAAGCGAGAGTGATAGAGTGTGATGAGAGTGAGAGAGAGAGAGAGAGAAAGAGCGAGAGAGGGAGAGAGAGAGAGGACAAGAGAGAGATGGAGGACAGGGAAAGTGAGAGAGAGTGAGAGAGCGGTGGAGATCGGCAAGAGAGTGAGAGAACAGAATGATAATTCCCGTTTAGTATGCAAACATCTCTACCTCTCTGGAATATAAATGTCTGAGGGGTGAGATGTGGGATTGTGTGCATACTGCTTGCATTTCAAGAGTGTGGCGAGACTATCAGAGGTGGATGATAGTGGGATGTGTAAAAACCTTGGCTGTGACAACCTTGGCTGAGAGAGATTTTGAATAGGATTTATTTTTTACAATTCTGTATGTCTGTGTAGACATCTTCAACAGAAAATCCAGACAGATCATTTAAATGAAATCTGACAGTAATATGACCCAAATGATAGTGATTGTATGCATCACAGCCGGCTGGTGGTAACTTAATTAGGGAGGACGGCCTAATAGTAGTGGCTGGAACAGTATAGATGGAATGGTATCGAACTTATCAAACACATGGTTTCCATGTGTTTGATACCATTCCATTCACTCGTTTTCAGCCATTATTATGAGCTGTCCTCCCCGCAACAGCCTCCTGTGGTGTGGATGTTCATTGCATTTCTCCAGTAGCACTGCATGTTCAACTCAAGGCTCTACAGTCGTCCTGTCTATTGACACAATGTACATTTATTCAACATTGGCATGGCATGAAATAGAAATATAGGTCATCATTGAGAAGAGCAACAGAGGAAGACAGTGGTTATGGTGCAGGGAGAGGTGCTTTGGGGCGGCAGCGTAGCCTAGTGGTTAGAGCGTTGGACTAGTAACCGGAAGGTTGTGAGTTCAAACCCCCGACCTGAACAGGCAGTTAACCCACTGTTCCCAGGCCGTCATTGAAAATAAGAATATGTTCTTAACTGACTTGCCTGGTTAAATAAAGGTAAAAAAAATAAAAGGGTATCATTCAATCTGCATGACTTGATGACAAATGCCATCTTATCTTTGGAATATCTCTGTAAATGATTGATTATGGCTGTGTCCCAAATAGCACCCTATCCCGTAGGGGCTCATGTCAAAAGTAATGCACTACATAGTGCATAGGGAACCATTTGGGATGCTCTGATGTCTTTAATCGTAGCCTAATTGTCAATACTGCTCTGCTGGCTAATAGGTTAATAACTACAATAGGAGGGATTGAGAGCCTGTCATGGGGCATGCTTGCTCATCAATAGGAAGTATTTAGTTCCTTTGTGAAATGTATGTGTCTCACACATACTTTATGTACAGCAATGTTATTTTATGTACAGCAACTTACAGCTATGCTTAATAATGCTTACTCCCTTGATAGTTTACATGCTTGTTTGCATCTTACGTTTGCTTGTGGTGTATGGCTATGTTACCACCGCAAAAAACGTTCAACTGGGAGCGTCCTACAGAACTGATTATCACTTATTAGCGATTGTCTGCCATCTACTGGACATGACTAGAAAATCCCTGTTTGAATTTATTTCCGAAGCGCTATGCTTTCTCGATTCCTTACTTCCTCCCTCCGTCCTATCCCTCCTTCATTCCTCCCTTCTGTACATAAGAGGAGCCCACTTACAAGAATGACCACAAGATGTCGCCCAAGTTGGTTATATTAATGTAATTGGTAAATTGCGAAGAATTGCCTGTAGCTGTGTGTCGGCCAAATACCAGTGACGACTATAAAGACAACGATGTTGATGCATAACTAATAATAATAATTTCCAATTACAGTCCAAAAGTCCGACTTGACCATTGATAAGAGAAACTGTTTGCACAAGAAAATATATAGATCTTGAACTGTATAACATTCACATCCATCTATTCTAACTAAACAAAAATTACCTCAAACTTTTATAAAAATCCGTCCATTATATGAAGGGGAAAAGGTAGGCTTAGGGCCACACATGACCTAGTAACGTATTTCAACATGCAGTACATGATTTACACGTAATTTCGACGGTGACACCGTTAATGGTTTTTATATTCGCATCGTCATTACTATGAATAGTTGAACGTGACTGGAATGGGTTCACTGGGAACGAAAAAAAGCCAATTTCTTGAAGCGGCCACTGGAGGACAGCACAATTCCGGTATTGTATCTCAATGTCTCGCACTGTATCGCGCCCTGTAGCCTATCCGAGATGGCAGAACACTTTTCAACACCAGTTCGAATCTCTAGAATAGAAGAAACAACGTGTAACCGATCTGAAACGTGATAATATCTACATGAAATACACCTAGGCCTATATGGGCCTAAACGCTACATATCAGTAAGCCTAGCAGACGAAGCGTTTCCTAAGAGTTTACTTTATTTCATAATTACAAGTAGTATACAATTGAATCATTTAAAATGCATGTACTTTTTTGGCAATAAAATGGTTGTATATAGCCGAATGTAAATATTGTTCAAAGCTAGCCAAGATATAGGCAACACACAATCGCAATGGGCCTGCTTCTGAACAGCTAATTTAGGCCTGCTGTATATGAAGCAACGGTCGTGAATAATTACAATTCTCAATGGTTATTTAGCTCAATAGCATATTGATAATTTATTATGGTTAGTCTCTTAATTAAAGTACACTAGCTTTTGAGATAAGCATTTCAGTTTTAGCATTTTGATTATCAATCTACCCAATACTTGTTAATGTAAAATGTGTAGGCTATAGCTAATGTATTATAAGAAAATACATTATCGTATAATATTATATGACATATGGATTAGATCACATGAAATGTAATACTAACATATTATAATTGTATATAATAAACTAGGCCTATAAAATAATACAATATCACGTTAGTTTATATTATATATTCTTTGAATGCAAAGTTATTCAAGAAATAAAGTTGATTTTACAGTTATTTCGCAGTAGGCCAATTGCTTTATGGTGACTTGCATATTTCTCTGTACTAAAAAGATAAGCATGGCAAATGCTTCAACGGCTAACCAGGGTCATCCTTTCCACAGGAAAAAAGAGTTCAAAATGCAAAGAGACAGTACCGTTATTCATTCGCTTTATGATAGTTAGGCTAC